>NC_139324.1:42962500-43177500 GCF_056507025.1 Lutjanus erythropterus
GTTCCCAGGTAACACTGCAAGACACACAGAAAACTGGAGGGGCTACTGAAGGGCAGGAGGGAGGGCTAACAGACTGGGGCTAAAGCTAACAGGTTACAGCTCATGTTGTCATGCTAATACATTTGTGTTTAGGTGAAGCAGTACCAGAGTACCAGCTGGCGTTCCAGGCGGAGCTTGGGAATCATCCGAGCTTCGAGGAGATGCAGATCCTCGTCGCCAGAGAGAAATTCAGACCCAGATTCCCTGAAGCCTGGAAGGAGAACAGCCTGGTTAGTTTTCCTGTTCTCACCTGTTCTCATCTGTCAGCAGAAGTACAGTAAACAACACATGACAGTAATAATCATACTAATACTCTGTCTCTCTGTGTGTATTTGTGTGTCTTTTAGGCATTGCGTTCTCTGAAGGAGACGATGGAGGACTGCTGGGATCAGGATGCTGAGGCTCGACTCACTGCTCAGTGTGCAGAGGAGAGACTGTCTGAACTCACACTGTTGAGTACACACACTGCAGTACACAACCACAGGTATACACGCACTGCAGTACATAACCACAGGTATACACGCACTGCAGTACACAACCACAGGTATACACGCACTGCAGTACACAACCACAGGTATACACGCACTGCACTACACAACCACAGGTATACACGCACTGCACTACACAACCACAGGTATACACGCACTGCACTACACAACCACAGGTATACACGCACTGCAGTACACAACCACAGGTATACACACACTGCCATACACAAGCATAGGTATACACACAACCACAGGTATACACACACTGCAGTACACAACCACAGGTATACACGCACTGCAGTACACAACCACAGGTATACACGCACTGCACTACACAACCACAGGTATACACACACTGCACTACACAACCACAGGTATACACACACTGCACTACAAACCACAGGTATACACGCACTGCACTACACAACCACAGGTATACACGCACTGCAGTACACAACCATAGGTATACACACACTGCCGTACACAACCATAGGTATACACACAACGACAGGTATACACACACTGTAGTACACAACCATAGGTATACACACAACCACAGGTATACACACACTGTAGTACACAACCATAGGTATACACACAACCACAGGTATACACACACTGCAGTACATAACCATAGGTATACACACACAGTAAATCACCTCTCTGTCTCTCCCTCAGGAACCTGTCTCATGGCTCCTGGGCTCCTCAGATTGGCTCCTCCTACATCGAGGACCTGGGCGTGGTCAAGAATCTCCAGGGAGACAGCTCTGCAGCGTCAGTTGTCAAGACAACCACAAGTGGAGCTGAAGGTGCTGAAAAGAATCGAAACTCCATCAACTACGAACGGCAGCAGGCTCAGGTATCAGGTCACAGAGAGAGAGAGAGAGAGAGAGAGAGAGAGAGAGAGAGAGAGAGAGAGAGAGACACAGACAGAGAGAGAGAGAGAGAGAGAGAGAGAGAGAGAGAAACTGATTCTGTTTGATGTTTACATCCTTGGCTGTCTCACTGTCAGACTGTCTCACTGTCTGTCTGTCAGGCTCGCTCATCCTCT
This sequence comes from Lutjanus erythropterus, assembly GCF_056507025.1. NCBI lineage: Eukaryota > Metazoa > Chordata > Actinopteri > Lutjaniformes > Lutjanidae > Lutjanus > Lutjanus erythropterus. Next base: position 42,964,079 of record NC_139324.1, read on the forward strand.
TCAGACAGCAGTGTGTTGACCACCAACACTCACACACCTGCCTCGGTCCTTTGCAGCATCTCAGAGTGTGAACACACTGGTGAGTCACACACACATACCATGAACACAGACAGTACACAACCACAGGTATACACACACTGCAGTACAGAACCACAGGTATACACACACTGCAGTACAGAACCACAGGTATACACACACTGCAGTACAGAACCACAGGTATACACACACTGCAGTACACAACCACAGGTATACACACACTGCAGTACACAACCACAGGTATACACACACTGCAGTACACAACCACAGGTATACACACAACAGGACAGGACAGAGTTCCTGCAGCCTGCAGAGCTTCAGTCTGGTGAGGAGGGGTGCAGGGAAACATTTATTTTATATTCAGACTACAGGACTTGTTACAGGTGCAGTAGCTTCATATTTCTTAAATCATGTTGAAATCATGATAATTCATGTGCTGTGAACACAAAGTGTTAACAACTATTCTAGTGTCAACACACACAGATTTCGTACCAATCAAATTTCAGCACTGACATCATCAGTCGGTAAAGAAGATCCAGCCAGTGATTTTAATCAAATATATTTTAAAACAAAGATGATTATAGCAGCACCTCTGTTATCAGCAGGTGTTAGTTTGAGATTTTGAAGGATTTTAACACATTTTCAAATAGTTTGAAGTCGTGAATTCTGGGACAAGAGGTTGTTTTCTGACACAGAGATAGTTTAGAAATTAAAACAATCAAAGCAAACAAAAACATTTTATAAATTATTATATGTCATATTTTGGATCCTTAAAAAATAAAATTTCACCCAAAAACTGTAATTAGAGAGTTAATTGTTTCAGTATGACGTGATATATGCTGTTTTCTTTTTTGTTTGTTTTTTTAATAAAAATGTATTTATTTCAGTTTGACATTTCACAACAATCACCGACACAAACCACTGACAGATTTTTAACCAAATACTAACTAATGCAGATAAACATTCATAACATCCCCGTCTGTCCAGCATTTAAAACAGCAACATTTGACAGAAATGCTGCCACCTGTGGGTCAGAGTTAGATTCTGCAATTTAATGTGAATGTTTAAATTTAATAGCTAATCTGAGGAAGCCAGCGGGGACACATAAACACGTGATAAGAACTTAGTATGTTGACATGTCTGTGAATTGTTTTGGACGTCTCCTCAGTGAATTGTGTGACTGTCCCTGCTGTCCTCCAGGTGGCGCTGTGTCCAGTGTTCCGGTGTGTCGGCAGCTGACAGAAGAAGACCTGGAGGCCACCAAACTGGATCCGAAAGAGGTTTCTACTTTCACTTTCATGTTTTTATGTAGTTTTTATTGTTTTTGTCCTTTTCGCCTTTTTCTTCTTGTAACTTCTTTTACTCTGTTATTTTTAAATCTTCATCTTGTTATGTCTTTTATATCATTTTCGTCCTGTTTAGTATTTTTCTTTGTTTTTCATGGTGTTACGTTTTTAATGTTATTTCCATTTTGACACGTAATTTTCGTCTTGTTAAATCTGTTTTGTTATGTTTTTGTCTTTTATGACTTATTCACCTTTTTACATCTTTTACGTTGTTTTCATTGTTTTCCTTTTTCCTCACGTTACTTCTTTTATGTTGTTTTTATTATCTTCCTCAGGTTAGATCTTTTGTGTCATTTTCGTCTTGTTTAGTCTTTTTCTGCGTTTTTTTTCTCTTATTACATCTTTTATGTTGTTTTTGTTTTGGTTCTTTAACATCATTTTTCTCTTTTTCATCTTGTTATGTCATTTGTGTCTCATTAAATCTTTTCCTTTGTTTTTTGTCTTGTTATGTCCTTTATATTGTCTCATTGGTCTGGTTGTTTCTTTTATGTAGTTTTCTTTCATCTGTGAACATTTGTCTGTGTCTCTGCAGGTTGATAAGAACTTGAGAGAAGGTTCTGATGAGAACTTAATGGAACATTCACAGAAACAGTTCAGTTCAACGGATCAACATACTACCAACCTGCTGTACCATCAAATACTACAAACTGCTGAGGTACAAATACTGTTATTGCACACTAATGAAGTGTTACTGCTGTTAGTGTTAGATGCATTGTAGTAACCAGAGGTCGGTTCTTCTGTTCCTCTAGGTGAGCGGTTCTGTGTTGCCTCCCCAGGATGAACTGGGGGCTGTTGGTGGGATTGAAGCCCCTCCCACCTCTTCCATTCACCCCCTCCCCAAACAGCAGAACCTGCCCCAGAGGCCCACCAGCCTCCACCTCCTCCCCAAATCCAAGGAGACCATGTCAGCCTCATCTCGACTGAAGCTGGGGAAGCTCAAGTCAAACCACAGACAGGTACAGGATCTGATCCTCTATCCAAAACCTGATCACAGCTCTAATTAGCAAACAGTCACTTGCTCGAGGAAGTCTCAAGACTGGTAAGTATGTCTGGAGGTCATATCCTTTGTCTCGCATATTCAGACGTCTCTCCACAGCGCTCAGTGTTGGAGAAAGGTCTGGCTCCACGCATACACAAACAATGCACTGCCTTGTTTGGATTTCTTTAAACCAATCACAAATGTCTTTGGTGGAGCAAAGTCCCAGGATGCAGCGACGGTGCTGCTGCAAAATGGTGTCGAGGGGGACCTTGTTTTGGTGGAACATTTGCATGTCGGGAGTCGAACACTACATCACTGCCAAAGAAAAGCTAACAGCTCTTAGCTTGTTTACATTCGTACCATTAGCGTCTAGGTGCTAATTTGCCATTTTCAGCATGTAGGTTGCAGCTTGGAGGTTGTTCTTGTTTCCTGGGGACTTTGAAAATGCAGATAGTGGACGCTGCGATACCGCAGCCAATGGCAGGACTAACACCAGCAATGTGCATCCAGTGTGTCAAACTATTACATTCTGTACAGGGTCTGCAGGTCCTTAAACACACTTATGAAGTCTAAAATCCAATAATATGAATGTTAGACCTTAAAATGTGATAGAAGTAAGCAAAATGTCTTAAATATAATTGTTAAGTCTTTGAATGGATTAGATTATGAAGTTCGTGTTACTTTTATGAAGTTGCATTCACTTCAGTCTTGTGTTTAAATGTATTTTTTGAAAAAAATTGCATTGATCACACTGTTAACCACTACAAGACAAAACCAACACTGGACAAATAAACACGAATGCTAAAACTGTGCAGGCACTGTACTGGACTGAAAAAATTGGTGCACACCCAGCTGTTGTGACATGATGTGGTCTCGCTCTTCTTGTCAAAAACAAACAAAAAAAATCTACTTTTAGCAGTTAAAATTACTTCTGTTAACCTGACTTACATCTAATGTGGTTCAGGGAAAGTTCTTTGAGGTCTGCTGGTGTTAGTTATACACAGAGAGCCTATCTAAGGACAGGTAACAGGAAAGAACAAAGATGACGAAGGTATCAAGCTTGCTCAACCGTTATTGGTTATTGCACAGAGCAAAAAAAAGTTATTTTAATTGTATCATTAATCCAGACCATCCTGTTTTTCAGGTGGAAACAGGTGTTGCTAAAATGAACACGGTAACAGTCGCCACAGCTGTCGAGCCACATGTGGTTACCACGGTGACCAACAACACCAGCATGAGAGGCAGTGTCGCAACTGGGAACCGAGTTCAGCCGATAATGGTGGTCGCCAGTGGCTACAGTGCAGGTGTCCCCACCCTGGTGACGAACAATGTTGTTGGTGGAGGTCGCACCAATCCAGCGGGGCCGCAGCTAGAGGATGAGGACAAGATGGAGAGAGGGATGATGGGAGGAGAGGAGAGCTGTATGAACCTGCTGAACTCCAGTCCTGACGAACATGAACCCCTGCTGAGACGAGAACAGCCACCTGCTGAGAGCGAACCTCCTCCTCATCTTCATCTTCACCATCAGTCACGACCTGGAAACATCCTGACAGGACGAGGCTCAAACTCCAACAACAACAACAACAGAGTGGCGTTGGGATCGGATGTCAAGATCCGGGGGTCAGAGGCCTTCGGCAGTCCCAAACCTGAGGCACACCACATCAGTGGACCCCCAGCTCCAGTTTTAAATCTGGAAAATACAATTCTGATCTCTGGTTCAACAGCAGGTTCTACATCTGGCCATGGAGAGAGAGGTCAAGGCTCTGATACTGGCCAATGTGTCCAGACTGAATCAGTTCTGGCCCATCAATCTACCACAAACCCAGAGGCAGATCTGGTCCAGTCTACAGCCACTACCACTCCAGATTCTGGTTCAGCTCCAATCTCAGAAACTCCAGCTACACAAGCTCAAAACCCTGCTGCCAAAACCTCACACGTATCATCAAATGTCCCAGATGGGCTGAACCTTTCTCCAGAAGTTCAAGCCCTAAAAGCCTCAGATCCAGAAGTTCTAGCCATGAATCAAAAAACTTCACTTTTAGAGGTTCCAACTCCAGAAAACCCTGCTCCTGACACTCCAGCTTTGGGGTTTGAAGATTCAGAAACCATAATTCTTGCAGAAGTTTCGGCTCCAGAACTTGCAACTCCACAAAGTCCAGCCTTAGTTCCCCAAACTGCAGGTCTGTTGAGGACCCAGACAGGACAGGCCAAAGGCAAGAGGCCTGAGCGACCTTGTTCCCTGGACCTGTCTTCATCTGGGATCTCTTCAGGTTAGCCAAAGTTAAATGTGTAAGAACTTACTGTCAGTTTACTTTGCGTTACTTCTGTTCTTCAGCACAGTGCTAAGCATTCAGAGTTCAAAATTTGAAATGTTGAACTCTGAGCTGAAGACTTCAGTCGAGGTCAAACATGTTGTTTCTGCTCCGTATTCCTTCAGTGCTTTTATACTGATCCTCTCAGCTGTCCTCACTATTCACTGCAGGGTCTTACAGGCTGTAAAACTACAGTTGCTGCACGAGATTGTGATACAGCTGGTGAAGACCCTGTTACCAGTGCCCTAATGGAAGTTACTGAAGCTGGTGGGAGGTTTAGTTTTTAGTTTCATTTAAGTCTTCTTAGGAAGTCTTCTCTTGTGCCTGGTCTAGAAAAAAAGGTCATGGTGTCGAAAACATTAGGACCTCTTGGTGCCTTTGGTGTGCTATGGTCCATATGACATCCATTTCTTCATCAGAGGGTGTTCATATAGGCTCTCTGTGGGCATGTGCATACTTCCAACTTGTTGTGACTGTGTGGTCCATGGCTTGTCCACAATGCCAGTATACTGCAACAAGCTACGGAATACTGTCTGAGCATGTGTAGAACATGTCCTCCAAGTGGACTCCAGAAAGTAGTACAAACAAGAAGTACTGTGAGTCTGTGGTATCTGTAGTTGTCTGTGTACACTTCTGTTTGTTAGTATAATTGGGACTCAAGGGCCAACGAGAACCAGTGGTGCTGGATACATGACTCCACAACTCCACAGCCATTGGTCAGCTACAGATACTTTACATTGGACCAGTGGTACCCAGTGGCCAACAGCTTGCTGTGTCAAGACTTTTTGGGCCAGCAATGTTAGATAAGGAATTTAGTTTGAAATTGCAATGATCGCAGAAGCTAAGTACATTTGCACAGCACGTTATCGATACGAGATACGAGATCAACTACCACAAATTTGCACTGGTGAGCAGTTGCCGAGTGACAAAGTGAAGAAAGTTTTCATATTAATTTTGTTGCAGCATCAGATGAATCTAAACGGCTCCACAAAAGAGATTCACCTTGGTCTGCAGAGATTTGTGAAAATTAATTGCACAAAAAAGCAGCGACCAGGAACACATGATAGCAATTTCCTTACCAGCCACAGTCGTGCACCAACTAGTCCCACAAATAGCAGACCAAGTGGGACCAAGATGTTGATTTGCAAGTCACAAGTAAGTCTCAAGTGTTTACACTCAAGTCCTAAACCTAGTCCCAATTCCTAGTCTTTGAGCTTTGAGTTCAAATGTGCTGGCATTTTACCAACGGAGCCTCGACTTAACATTGTTTGTGTAACTTCAAATTGTTGCGTCTCTGTCTTTAATTTTTATACTGCAGTTCATTTTGTGTTGATCACCTTGTAGTCTTTGTACATGAACAGAATGGTGTCTTTGGTGTCATGTTTTTTCCACCTGGACCTCAGTAACATAACATTAGTTCTTCATGGTTCTCTGCTGTCTGATTGGCTCAAACAAAGTAGATCTGGTGAATCAAGTGTCGACTTGCTGAGACTGAAGAGTGTTAACGTTAGTTAATTCATGATCACACTTATTAAATAAGAGACTTCTTAATCTTTGGGCTTTGGGGAAGGTATCCAGTATTTTCAAGTCAACAGGCTCAAGTCCAAGTCAAGTCCAAGAAAGTCTTTTTGATTATGTTGAGTCTAAAGTCATCAAGTCTGTGTCATGTAACAAGTCATGTAACACTACATCACCAAATATCTGGCACCACCTGTTTCACATAGAGACCCAAATTAGTTTTACTGTCTAACTTTGGCCCCACTGCAAAAGTACCATAAATTCATAATTAATATTCATACAGGCATAGAGGTCAACAGAAACAGTACAAAGTGGTTCTGACACCACTCATACAATGTTCCTGTGACTTAACTTCTCTAAAGTTATGAATACATCCATCCATGTTCTAATACTTTTTTCCTCTCCTCCTCAGATGATGTTTCTCTGATAGACAACGGCGGTCTGAGTGCTTCAGGAGAGAAAATAAAACGCCGTGTCAAAACTCCATACACTCTGAAGAAATGGCGTCCAGCCTCATGGGTTGTTTCCACAGATACGGCTCTCGATCCAGACTTCGAGTTCAACAGCAGCAGTGGTAGCAGCAGCCAGACCCAGTTCTCTTTTGGTCCTCATAGAGCAGGAAGCTTTGGCATCCCCAGAATCAATCAGTCAAAATCCAGCATTTCTGTCTTTCTGGTTGGAGGTGGAGCAACAGCGACCACAACCTCTGATCCAGATGGAATGACCTCCTTCTAAGTTGTTTGATCAAAAGTTGTCTTTTCTTTTCTTAAAGAGAGGATTTATTTTTTACTTCTTTGTCTTCCTTCTCTTTTGTTGTGGAAAATGGAGATTACTGTCCACCGCATCGTTCAGCCTCCCCAACACTAAACTGAACCCAGCGCTCGCTCAGAAACCCACAGTAGGAAGTTTGTTGACAGAAGTCACAGGACGAGAAATCAATCATTGTTTCTGATTGGCTGAGTTCTGAGACAATTTCACCTCAGACTTTGAACTTTGACCCTGCCTGTGTAGCGCAAATGCCTATAATGTCCAAAATACACCTGTCTTGGTTTTGAAGTCTTGGAACTTTTTAACTTCTATATGATTGGCTTCTGTTGTGACCAGCCTTGTGGTTGGTGGGTGTGGTCAGTTGCTAGTGGGAGGGGCCTTGGTCTTACTTGAGTAACAAAATTGCCCAAGACCTCAAAAGTCTTTTCCAACAACATAGAATCGACACAGACCTGGTTTCTGTACTTAATTTTGAACCATTCTGAGCATTTCCACCAAAATTTACTAGTTTGGAACCTGAAAAAATCGGTTCTCAGCTCAAACCAGAAAATTAGCTGGTTTTCTTTTGGATTATAGTACAGGCTGTTGATGACATCCTTAATGAGCTGGTTAACTAGACAGTACCAAGGTTCCAAGAATCTTTTGAACAGAAGCTGTTGAAGAACCAGAGTGAATTTGGTGGTAAAGGGCTGGTGATTTAGTGAGGGAAGTTTGTTTCTGGTAGGCGTTGGGGTCCCAGGGTCCTAGTGGTTGTGGTGTTGACTCTTTTTGGAGACTGAAGTTACCCAAGCCCTTCAAAAACTAAAATCACCTGCTGTTGGTGGTGAAGTGCTTAATGGCTCCTGTTGTGACTTGTCCTGTAGCCACTGAATGTGGACAGTTGCTTGTGAATATGGCCTTGATCCTATATGAGGACTGAAGCTGAACAACACTTCAAAAATCAAATCTTTTTAGTTAATAGTGAGGTTAAGGAAGATCCTTTCTGGTCAACCCATACTCACTCCCAACTTGGCAAATACGACAGTTTGGTCAGTGTCCCTTTGCTTCAAACTGTGATGCTGTAGGTGTGTTGAAGTGTTGCAGAAGTCAAGTGATGATGTATAAAAAGTGAGAAAGTCTGCATGTAGAGAAAGAAGAGTGGATGGACGGATGAACAAACACAAGAAAGAGACCAAGTTCATGTCAAGTCAACTTAACAGAAGGGTTATCGTAGGCAGCTGGGCTTGGTTGGGATCTTGAAGTTGTTTGCCTCTCATCCAAGAGGCCTCTTCAGTTTTGTGAACTGAACTGTCAACTTGAACTGAAGAAGCCTCTTGGATGAGAGGCGAAACAAGATCCCAACCAAGTCCAGTAACCCTTCTACGAATGCCATGACCTGGAGGACTGAGAATCTTCACAGACAAAAGTCAACGTTCTTTTCAACTGTGGTCACCAAGTTGTATCTCTGCACTGTTAGTCTTCACCAACACAATGTCAGAGTTCACAAACATCCTGATTCCTTCGCAAATATTTAGTCTGACAGTCTCTGAAAACGGAACAGAACTCGTCTCTGGCCAGGAACAGATATGTTGCGGCTGCTGAAATCAGGGCTCACCAGGCCTTTTGTGTTGGCTGACTATAAAACAACTAAACAGCAACTAAAATTTAGGAGTGAGCGAGTTTGTAGTTTTGTGTCTTTAATTTGACAGTCTTCCCAGATGACGCTAATTTGACATAGAGCGCTACACATACAAAACTGACACTAGAGGGCATCACACCTACAGCATCAGCAGTTTGAAGTGTCGAGACACTGATCAGGTTGCTATATTTGATGAGTTGAGAGTGACGATGTGTTGCTCTGACAGATCACACATTCTTGAGAATTGTGACAAATCATGTCCTACCAACAATACTTTGAAAAGATCAGTCTCCTTGTAACTGACCAACCCTCTAGTGATTAAGTGATTACACTATTTGGGGCTGCAGAGTTTACTTTGTTAAACTCCATCGAACACATACAACAGACATCAGGTGAACCATCTGATGTCTCGCCTGATTAAATCAGGTGTTTGTTGACTGCAGTCTGTCAGCTCCAGACAAACTTGTGTTAGATACCAAACATTAGCATGTCTGGCTAACTAGCTTACTTGCTGTCCCCCCAAAAAATGAGGGTTTCGGTATTCATACTTTTCAAATATATTTTCTAGCAAAATTAAGAATAAAAATCAACCACCCCCCAAAAAACACAGTTGTGAAGAATGAGCAGAATCGTCAGTGTGACCAGAGAGGATTGAATTGTTAGTAGTCATATTTTTTAAAGCACTTTAAACAAAGTTGGTGTTGTTTAACGAACCATACGAAGGAAACTTTGTGCAATTTCAATAGTAACAATGACATGTATTTAGTAATTTCTTTGTGTTTCTGGTGTTTTGTCTGGTTTGTGGAGCCATTTTTGCTTTAAACTGTTACTCTAGCTATGCAGTCAGCTCTCGATGCCTCCGCCTGATTTATCAGTGTTACTGCTGGAGGATATTTATTCTTCTGATTTTGCACTTTGCTTTATGAAATAGTCTGAACTTGCCTTGTGAGGATTGTGGTGACCGCCGCGTTTTGGGTTGGAAGGACAGAGGAAGTCAATAAAAAGAAAAAAGAAACATTTGGAGAAAAAAGGGAAGGAGAGATTTACGCCACATTCCCGCTGAGTTTGTCAAACCATCCCGCCTTGTGACCTGCGTTACCTCGGCCACGGACAACCTCCTCAGGTACCTTTACAGCAACACTGATGTAGAATGGGGCGATCACGTCTTTTTGTTTTAATTTTGAGATGAGCGGAAGATCAAGAGAGACGAGAGGAAAATCTGAAGGCGAAGGACAGATTTGATCCAGCAGACTAAAAAAAAAAGCCTTCAAAGAACTCCACAGCTTTCTTATTTACCTGTCCTGTCATGTTAATCCATCCAGGTTTTGGTCGTAGATTTAGTGGTGAAAAACGTTTGAAAGAACCTGAACTTGTGAAGTAAAGATGACCTCATTATAATTCAGCCCTCGAAAACAGCCGCAGTTGCCGCTTGTTGACAGTTGGGGTCGCCAACGTGTGCAGCTGGTCAAGTAAATTCAGTTTATAAATCATCCACAGCACTTTATTTTAAATTTATTTCAAGGTTAAATGAAATCAAATCAAATAGTGATCAGTGTATGAGACATGCTGTTTGAAAAGTGGATCCTTACTATTTATATTTTTATGTTATTATTCACAAGATATTTGCATTTAGTAGTCATTGCTGTAGTGGAAAATGTTTTAAATGTCAAATTTTTTTAATAGAATTTGGTGTGGCTTTTTTTAAACAAAAGAAACAGGAGCTGTTGGACTGAATATGCATGTTGTCACTCCATTTTTATTTTAAGTATTTGTTGCTCTTTGTAAGAAAACAGCTAATTATTAATTTTCTCTAACAGTTTCTTGTTTTTTGGCTGATTTTAAGTTGTAATTTTTGAGATTTGTAAATGTGTGACACACCTGTAACTGTGCAATCACGATAAGTTAACTTATGAACATTTATTAATCTTTATGCACTTTATTTATTGCTGTTTGTTGCCATAAATTTCAAATTAGCTTTCTCACAAATTAAAAATGTAGTTTTCCCTTCCTATGTGTAAACCACACTGTCAACAACATGAAAATGATCATACTGATTTTACTTTTTAAGATGCCTTCTGAAGTGTATTTCTGTTTTGTTATTTTTGTATTTTCTACTGTTTCTACTGTTTTTAGATATGCTGATGTGTACATATGGATGTGCCCTGAGAATTATTTGTTTTGACATTCATGAATGCAGACAGGTGTGATCTAGTCCAGAGCTAACTGTATGCTAACTGTACAGACAGAATACTCCAGTACCAAGATGCTAACGGTTTTCTGGACCCAAGAATAACCAGTTATCTATTGAACTTTGTTTAATAGATTCTCAAACAATTATTTCACACTCAGAAATTGTTATAACCCTCTTATAACTCACTCTGGTTTAGCTAGCTGTGGTTTAGCTAGCTGAGGTTTAGCTAGCTGTGGTTTAGCTAGCTGAGGTTTAGCTAGCTGAGGTTTAGCTAGTTGTGGTTTAGCTAGCTGTGGTTTAGCTAGCTGTGGTTTAGCTAGCTGAGGTTTAGCTAACTGTGGTTTAGCTAGCTGAGGTTTAGCTAGCTCTGGTGTTTGTAGCCCTGCTCTGGAAGCTTCTTCTCATCTCTGACTCTTCACCGTACATGAGAATGATTTGAGAACTTCAGGTGTATTCGGACTGAGTACAAAACTAATTTTCACGTCATTACAGATTTGAGTGTTTGTGTTGAGTCTAAACTCACATTTGTATGGAAGCACATTTCCACTAGTCAAACCCATGGTAAGTCATAATTATGAGATAAAAAAGTCAAAATGATTACGTTTCATTTCAACTTTTTATTTCATAATTATTAAACTTATCAGAGGGATATTTTTTTCTTTCAGTGGCAGGAATAGGCTTCCATTCGTTTAGCCTCATGCTAACAGGGCCAAAATCAGTTCAGGTTGAATTTTGATCTTATTGAAGACTGAACTGAAAAGGTGGCAGGAAGTGTCGTACACTGGTGGTTTAACCCTTTAAAGTTATTTAAAAGTCTGTAGCTTCTATAGTTATCATAGTGCAAAGTGAATAAGTCGTCATCTGTTACTACATTTATCCTCCTGCATGAAATATCACATTTACATCAGTTTTTATGAAACTCTGCCTGATCATATCCAAGTTACTGTATATTATTTTACACAGTACAGATGCAGTACAGATGCAGGTAAGATATATATATATATATATATATATATATATATGTATATATATATGTGTATATATATATATATATGTGTATATATATATATATATATATATATATATATATACATATATGTATATGACACATGATATTTAACTCAAGTTTAATCCCTCTGGTTCCTGATTATTCTGGGATGTTTGACTGTCCCTGTCTGTTGTTGGATATATTGTGTATTTCTTTGTTTATCCATGTGTATTTATGTATGATAGACTTTCCTGTAGTGTAAATATACATTATTGCACATTGTATACTTTCATATGGGACCAGTTATCACAGCTGTAAACTGTCAGTGTTGTTATTCTGGTATCAGTCCTCCTCCTCACACAGAGCATGTTCAATCCTACAGATTATCAGTGGACGTTGGTGAGTTTCATCCTGACATGTTAATCCATGTAGACCAAACATCATAAAAATATCACAAGTTTTAAGTTCATCATTGAATAAAGTGCAGAGGATTCAGTGTGTCAATGTGTTTCATTTATCACCATAATAATAAAGATTATAATTTATTGTAAATCACACTGTAGTTGTAGTTTTTTAGTGGTTGTTGTAGTTTTATTAATAACAATTACAAATTTAGGTTAAACTGTGAGAATAGCAGAAAACTGAGGCAATAAAATACAACAAAGCTAAGACTTTAACTTAGTTAGCCTGGGACTAACACCTACTGTCGTCTGTGGCTAAGTGCAGTATGAAAAACTCAGAAGTGCTCAGAATTACAAACATATCAGCTTTATACATAGATGAAGGTCACCTGAGGGGCATGTCACAAAGAAGTAGTGACAAATATCAATAACAACAAACGTGCTCTAAAAGTGAATAATATATTAAAAGTGAACAATAAAACAAAACTTTGAGGCCTACATGTATGGTGTTTGCATGGGGGACTGCTGTGATTGGTGGAATTCACAGGAAGCTACAATGATGATGCAGAAAAGTTTCAGTACAGTAAAGGTATGTGCTTTGTGTATGGTAATAATAATAATATTAATAATAATAATGATAATGACAAGTGCCTTACAAAAAGAAACAAAATACATTATAGAACAATAATAGCAACATAAAACAAGCATAAAACATAAATAACCGAAGAATCAATTTATGAAAGTATTTTTGACTTAAAATGCTGACATAAAGATTAAATAAGGCAAAATTATTCAAGTCATTTACAAGACGTTTGCTTTCAGAGTGACGTGTGAAACTTTTAGATTTGTAAACAGAGTTTGGTGTGAAACAAACACGTTATAGTGGTTTTAGTGTAAGCGACAACAGCTCCACTTAGTGGTTTTAACCATATAATACAACAGTTCCCAAACGACGGTGTCCTCAGAGGGTCTAAACAGCCGACAGTCAGCTCCATAAGGAAAAAGGCGAAGCGAGTTTGTTGTCAGCGGAAGCGGAGGGAGGCGGCAGAATGAAGACGAGGTTGAGTAGACTCGTTTTCATTTTCCTCGCTGATATAAAAGAGTTGATCCGTCAAGTCGCTGTCAGAGGCTCCAGGTGGTGACAGCAGCTAGCATTGAGGCTAACAGAGTAGTGGATAAGCACACAGCATTATTTAACTCCCTGTTAGCTTAATGCTAACAGCAGCTAGCTCAAATGCTATCCGAAGAGAGTTTGAGTACACGGCGTTGTCTAGCTCTCGGTTAGCGTCATGCTAGGGCAGCTAGCTCTAATGCTAACTGAAGAGATTTAAACACACAGCTCAGTGTTAGCTTCATGCTAACACGTCAGAGCATCATGGCGGAGCTTCATACTGCTGTTAAACTGAAACATTGAAAAACGTTCTGAGATTAAATCTGTTTTTAATGATAATATTTACTGAACAGGAATCATTTCTTTCTGACACTAAATAAAACTAACTAAATAACTGACCCTAAAGTCATTGTTTTCATATTTTCATGAATTAATTTATTGTGACTTTATCCAGAGCAGCTGTCCTGCAGTTATTTAAGTTACAGTCACGTCATCCCTCATCATGGTGAAGTTCAGATATTTTGATATTAACTTTAGGCCTGGACAGTACAGCTGAAAAACCTGTTTCATATCGGTCGATATCAGTCATTATTGATCATATTGGTTTTCATATTGGATCATGTTTTGTGTTATTAAGGGTGGTGAAGTGGTGAAGGTGTTAAAGTTTTGTTGTATTCACATCATAATATTTTTTGACCAAATTCAGCGATATTTAATATCAACTGTTGGTGCTTTCACAAAATATTAACAATTGGAAGTTTTGTGTATTTTCCCTAACAGATAGGTGAAAATGCTGACAATCAATTAATCATAAATAATTAATAATATAATTAATGAGTGATTTTTTTTTTCATTTTCATGATTTTCTCTTTTTTTCTCTGCATTTTAAGTTTAAATTTCCTTACTCAACTAAAACCTTAACCAGACAAAACATTGTGTCAAACTATGGCACAATGTCTGTCATTTGTAGACTATTGATTGATTATCAGTTCATATATTTTTTTAGGGGTTAAATTTTTAATGGCGATTAATCGATTAATCATGTAAATCTGTCTGGAATTCACATCGTTAGAGTTATTAAAAACTGAAAATGATTTTTGCATCATGTGTTTCTGTGTTCTTGAGTGAAGGAGGCAGTGATGTCACACAGGTGACTCCAGGGCAGTTACCATGGAGACCAGTGCAGATAGACACAGTGATGTCATCAGTGCTGAACCTGAACAGGTGAGACAGGATTATATGTTGAGATAATTACCTGAAATGAACCATAGTATCAAAGTATTTGAAACATGTTAAAATACACTGAGACCACAGATTGTTGTTTCATTCTAAATATTATTTTAAAGTGGATGTTCCTGCTCGTTTCATCCTTTGTTAATATAACTTTTATATATGAAAGTGTTTACAGTCAGTTTTTTAGAAACATTAGTTTTTTTTTCTCTGTAGTTTCACTTCATTTGACCTCAAAATGAAAATATATTTACAAAATCAGCATTCAGCAAATTAACTGTCAGATGACATGTTTCAGTTTCTTACAAGAGGGAAAGAAGTGACATAAAATATACATTTCCACACACTGAAGTGGATTATTAAGAATAAAAACCTGTAATAAATGTACTTTAATACAAAAACTCTTGAACACAACCCACCAAAACTAAGAAAAGTATTTGTGTAAATATTATCATTTTGTCTCTTGAGAGAAACAACCAGCAGAACTTCCTTTTCAAATCAGTTGATTTTTGTTCCTTTTTTGTGTTTCAATATAAAAACACCTGATAAAAATGAAGGTTGTCACATTTTTATTGAACAGTTTGGTTTTCTGATGAATTTGGCTCATGTGCCTTCAGTTCATGTGTTTCTATTGTTTTTAAATTTCCTCCCTGAGGATCAATAAAGTATTCTGATCCTCAGTCTGATTTTACTCCAGTCTGCAGATCCTGGGTCAGACCTGCTGCTTGGCTCCGCCTCCTCACTTGTCTCACCTGAAACAGGTGCGGCACTAAGCTCTGCCCCTCCGGCCAACTTGCCCTGCACACCGTCAGAACTCGTCGTGACCAGAGAAACAAACTCTCCTCCTGGCCCTGCCCCTTCTGGCCCAGGTGCTGACACCTGGGCGACATCACAGCTGCTGGCTCCGTTGTCAGTGACGTGTCAGAGTCAGCTGATCATCGTGGAGCCGCGAGGTCAGACGCTGCAGGAACGCATGGTGAGTGACGTTTAATTAATTTGAAAAATAATCTGCACACAGATTTGAATCAAAGTGTTTCTCTGTGTCAGGTGATCGTGACGGGCCAATCAGAGGGCAGAGAGGTGCTTGTCATCCCATCCAATCAGCTCTCAGGGCCCCAGCTTGCTGTGATCTCCAGTGGTCCAGCAGGTACTTAAGCAGGATTCTGATTGGAGGAGGAGGATGATGTCAGTAATATTCTCTAATTATGGACTTGTGTTAATGTTTCTGTAGGTGCTCTTGTTAACATGTCAGTTACCACGGTAACAGACCCCAGCAGTAGCAGCAGTGGACCAATCAGTGAGCAGACAGCAGCTGATGTTTCTGCTTTTATGGAGCCGCCGCCCTCCAGCGCCCCCAGCTGGGCTCTGAGACTCCGTAATGTTCAGGTACAGTAGGAAAATACATACATGTTTATGATGAATCTGTCAGACGTGACCTTCATCCTCCTCATCTTCCTCTTCCTCTTCTTCTCACCTCCTCTCTCCTCTTCCTCCTCCTCTTCCTTTTCCTCTCTTCTCCTCCTCCTCTTCCTCTCTCCTCACTCCTCGTCTTCTCTCCTCCTTTTCTTCCTCCTCTCTCCTCCTCCTCCTCCTTTTACTCCTCCTTTCTCCTTTCTCCTCCTCTTCCTCCCCCTCATCTCCTCTCCTCTTCCTCTCCTCCTCTTTCTCCTCATCCTCTCCTCTTCCTCTTCCTCCCCTCTCATCTCCTCTCTCCTCCTCCTCTCTCCTTGTCTCTTCTTCCTCTTCCTCTTTCCTCCTCCTCCTCCTCCTCCTCCTCATCCTCTCCTCTTCCTCTTCCTCCCCTCTCATCTCCTCTCCTCCTCCTCTCTCCTTGTCTCTTCTTCCTCTTCCTCTTTCCTCCTCCTCCTCCTCCTCCTCCTCTCGTCTTCCTCTTCCTCCCCTCTCATCTCCTCTCTCCTCCTCCTCTCTCCTTGTCTCTTCTTCCTCTTCCTCTTTCCTCCTCCTCCTCCTCTCTCCTCCTCTCTCCTTCTCTCTTCTTCTTCTTCCTTTTTCCTCCTCCTCCTCCTCCTCTCCTCTTCCTCTTCCTCCCCTCTCATCTCCTCTCTCCTCCTCCTCTCTCCTTGTCTCTTCTTCCTCTTCCTCTTTCCTCCTCCTCCTCCTCTCTCCTCCTCTCTCCTTCTCTCTTCTTCTTCTTCCTTTTTCCTCCTCCTCCTCCTCCTCCTCCTCCTCTCCTCTTCCTCCCCTCTCATCTCCTCTCTCCTCCTCCTCTCTCCTTGTCTCTTCCTCCTCCTCTCTCCTTGTCTCTTCCTCCTCCTCCTCCTCCTCCTCCTGCTCCTCTCCTCTTCCTCTTTCCTCCTCCTCCTCTCTCCTCCTCCTCTCTCCTTGTCTCTTCTTCCTCCTCCTCCTCCTCCTCCTCCTCTCCTCTCCTTCTCCTCTTCCTGTCAGTAGAAGTTGGGGGACTCCTACAGAGGGTTCTGCTGTTCAGAGGCGGAGTTGGAGGCCATCTTGTTACTCCATAAGCAGCAGACCGGTTCTGTCTTTGGAACTCGTCAGTCTCCATCTGTGGACAAACCGGCAACCAGACTCATGTGGAAGTCTCAGTACGTCCCATACGATGGCATACCATTCGTCAATGCAGGTCGGCACAGTTCCAATTCTTTCTCTTTGACCCTGTTTACACCTGGTGTGTACAGGTATCAAAAGTCACTCACTGTGATCTGGACAGTTAAACAGTTAAATTGATCAAAATGTTAATGGAGTTTGGCAGCAGTGAGACTGTGTATATTTTTAATACAATCTAATTGTGATTATTTTATTTTTATTTTTATATTGCAGTTACAATATGATTTGAAATATTAGAGGCAATGACAGTTTTTCGTCATTGTTATTTTGATTGAAAAACATGTTAAAATGACTATAATGTGATGTTTTTGCAGGACTTTGTACCAAATGAAGATTTTTTTCTAAGTTTGTAGAATCTGATGTGTTGGACAGAACGTCTCTGTCTCACCACATTCATTCAAGTTTAAAGACACACTTAGCCTTTAACAAATATTGCACCTTGTGAGATTTGAATTTTGCAGAAAGCCATATTGCGATATCAATAAATTTTTAATTAATTGTGCATCCTTTGTTATAAACAGCTGATCAACTGATATTGGAGGACTTGTCCTAACTTGGCATTCTCAGTTAGAGATGTTGAGATCCTGCAGTGTCCCTGCAGTGTCCCTGCAGTGTCCCTGCAGTGTTCCTGTAGTGTTCCTGTAGTGTTGGTGTATTGTTCCTGCAGCATTACTGCAGTGCTCTAGCTGCATTTCTACAGCACTTCTGCAGTGCTCCTGCAGTGCTCCTGCAGTGTCCTTGCCGTGACCCTGCAGTGCTCCTGCAGCCTGCAGTGCTTCAGTCTGGGGAAACAGCTCTCATCAACCACAGAACCACATTAAAAGAGGATTTCAACCTATTTAATATAAAGTCTGTGGCTCCAGCTCGTCTTTCTTTGTGCAGTAGCTTCATTTTGCTCAGAATCACTTTAAGTTAAAAGGAAAAATTAATTTTAAACAAAGTGCTGCACACATCACATTTATTTTTTAATAAGGGACATTTTGCGTGTGTGCGTGTGTGTGTGCGTGCGTGCGTGCGTGCGTGTGTGTGCGTGTGTGCGTGCGTGCGTATGTGTGCGTGCGTGCATGTGCATGCGTGTGTGTGTGTGTGTGTGTGTGCGTGTGTGTGTGTGTGTGTGTGTGCGTGCGTGTGTGCGTGTGTGTGTGTGTGCGTGCATGTGTGCGTGCGTGTGTGCGTGTGTGTGTGTGTGTTCTAGGCAGCAGAGCGGTGGTGATGGAGTGTCAGTTTGGACCTCGCAGGAAAGGACTGCAGCCCAACAGGAGCTGTGAACAGCCTGCTGAAGGCTCATACAAAGCTACCTGTCCCGCCAGGTAAACTAGTCACACTGATGAGTGCTTCATTTAAAGGGGTAGTTCAGATTATTTGAAGTCCATAGTCAGTGTATTACCTACAGCACCTGAAAAAAAAACTATTTCAGTTTAAGTGTACACTATATTTAGAATATTTTCGCCTCTTTATATCAGACAGACTTTTCTGACAGGAAACCACTGTTCTATAAACCAAATATTACTCTCTACAAACCAACCAAACTCCATTCATAATATCAGTGATTTTAGCTCAGAACACAGAGTTGTTGGTCTGCTGCTGCCTCCATCTCTTTAGTTTGTGTTACTTTGGGACTTCAGTGTTTTAAAGGGTTAGTTCACATTCATTAAAATCACACAAAAGTCTGTCTGTCAGAAAGTGAAGATGTGAAAATATTCTCAAAATAACAAATACTTTAAACTGATATTGATTTGTCAGGTGTGATGGTCAGTGTCCTGACTCAGCCAGTTGTCTCTGAACTGTCCGTCCGTCTGTTTCAGGATCTACATCAAGAAAGTTCGTAAGTTCCCAGAGTTCAGAGTTCCGACAGAACCGACAGCAGACAGGAGGACAGTGAGACAGGAGCAGGAGAAGGCCTTCCAGTGTCTCAAGAACCAGAACCTGGAGATGGGAGGAGTCATCAGGTCCAACAACATGTCTCAAAGCATGTCCAACATGTCCAACATGTCTAACAACGCACCCCCCTCACCCTGCTGGACATTGTCCTGGACTCAGACCTCATGCTGACCTGTCTGTGTCTCTGTAGGTTCTACTTGCAGCTGCCCACAGAGCGAGCTCACCTGTATCACTCGGTGGACACGCCCACCATCCCCCCACCACCCCCCGACCTCCCCCCACCTCCACCCACCCTGCAGCAGGAGGACGAGGAGGAGACAGATGAGCGGGTAGGAGACAGAGCAGGTCTAGACGTTGTCCAAAGGTCATGGAAGAGGTTCTAGGACTCCTTTAGAACACTCTTTAGGTTCTTGTGCAGGTTCCAGGAGTCCTTGAAGAGTCTTTCTTAAATATGTACAGTTTGTCTGTCTGAATGTAAGATTATTGATTATTAATTGTTTGAATCATTATGACAGTTAGCAAGCTAATGCAGACAGAGATATGCTAACAGGCTCCTCCCCCTCAGGATGGACACATCCCGTCACGTCTACACCCACAGGTGGCAGAGAGGATCAGACAGCTGGTGGCAGCAGGTCATCATCAGGTCTACAGTGTCCGCAAACAGCTCAGGTACCTAGCACACCTGACCTGACCCTGCCTACTGACATCACACACCTGAGACCACCTGACCCTGCCTCTGACACCACACACCTGAGACCACCTGACCCTGCCTCTGACATCACACACCTGAGACCACCTGACCCTGCCTCTGACACCACACACCTGAGACCACCTGACCCTGCCTCTGACATCACACACCTGAGACCACCTGACCCTGCCTCTGACATCACACACCTGAGACCACCTGACCCTGCCTACTGACATCACACACCTGAGACCACCTGACCCTGCCTCTGACACCACACACCTGAGACCACCTGACCCTGCCTCTGACACCACACACCTGAGACCACCTGACCCTGCCTCTGACACCAAGCACCTGAGACCACCTGACCCTGCCTCTGACACCACACACCTGAGACCACCTGACCCTGCCTCTGACATCACACACCTGAGACCACCTGACCCTGCCTCTGACACCACACACCTGTGATTCACCTGACCCTGCCTACTGACATCACACACCTGAGACCACCTGAACCTGCCTCTGACATCACACACCTGAGACCACCTGACCCTGCCTCTGACACCACACACCTGAGACCACCTGACCCTGCCTCTGACACCACACACCTGAGACCACCTGACCCTGTCTCTGACACCACACACCTGTGATTCACCTGACCTGGTCCAACCCCCAAATGTTGTGCGTGAGGCCTGGCAGGTCTGGATTTCTTTGTGGTTGGTCTGTCTTGCTAACGTTAGATGAGAAGAATAAAAACATATTATTAGCATGTTCATTATGTACTATAGAAAAAGACATATAGAAATGGTTGTGTTTATGTTATGTTGTGTTTACTGTACGCTGTGTGTGTATTTTGTTGTGTGTTTAATGCTGTGTGTGTTCAGGCGTTTTGTGGAGAAGGAGCTGTTTAAATGTGATGGTCTCCCAGAGCGACACAACCTGAGGTTCTTCCCCACCGTCAATGACATCAAGAACCACATTCATGAGTCCCAGAAGGCTCTGGGGCTGAGCCTGAGTCCTGCTGCTGAGGTCTCTCACACACACACACACACACACACACACACACACACACACACACACACACACACACACACACTTTTCTTCAGTTGTGGTCACACTTTAATTCATTTGACAAAAGAGACACAAAACGCACACTTAGTCCCACAATTAGCATGTGGTCTGCGTGGCTAACATTAGCATGTGGTCTGCGTGGCTAACATTAGCAGGTGGTCTGCGTGGCTAACATTAGCAGGTGGTCTGCGTGGCTAACATTAGCATGTGGTCTGCGTGGCTAACATTAGCCGGTGGTCTGCGTGGCTAACATTAGCAGGTGGTCTGCGTGGCTAACATTAGCAGGTGGTCTGCGTGGCTAACATTAGCAGGTGGTCTGCGTGGCTAACGGTCAGAAACATCATAAGTGTTTGTGTGTCTCCCTCTAGTGGACGGAGGAGAACAGCGACCCTCTGATGGAGACGGTGACGCTGACCCTGACTCCTGGTGCTGAAGGTAACATTTTATGTCAGATTATTGGTGTTTTTAATGTTTCTATGCCAACAGACAGACACACAACAAACACATCTTCAGTTATGGTGCAGAACTTTTAAAAAGAGGCGGAGCCCTGAGGAAACCAGTAGCGGTGCTCTCTCTGGATGATCTCCAGGGTTGGGAGGATTACTGTAAAAATGTAATCTGATACAGTTACTGATTACCTGTGAAACAATGTGGTTAGTAACATAATCCGACTATCACAATATTTAAGTAATGTAACTTGATTACTTTCTGTTAGTTTTGGATTACATTGATACCAAAGGTTGAAACTATTTAGCCTGATGTGTTTTACGTTTGTTGGTTGTCCAGATGTTCTTTAATAGACGTTTGAAGTAAGGATTAATATTTTTCCTGAAAATGAGACTTGGTGTAACTTCAGCTAAGCCCTGGTCTTTTCAAGCAACACTGAGGCTCCTGTCTCACGCTGATCTAAAGCACAAGTGAAAAGCATGAAGTGTGATGGATTTCATTTATTCGAGGTGTGTTCAAATTTACCTTTGCCATCTTGCGCCAGTGGTACAGGGGTATCCTGCTCTGTCTTGCCCCTTGCACCACCAGCGCACAGCGGGATGCACCTATCAGGTGTGCCCAACTGTCCTCATTAATTCACTGGTGAGTTTAGGCCGAACATGCAATAAACCAATCAGAAAGTCAGCTCTCATCACCTTTAAGAAGCAGCTACGCCACAGTGATGGTGGATTTACCAGGAGGAAACAAAGAGAGGTGATAGATCCAGTTTGGCTGCGAAGCTGCCGTCTCAGCCCAGATCAGGTGTGCCACCTGAGCCGATTGAGGAGCAGTTACATGGCTGTCTGTGCTCCTCCTCCTGCTCCTCTTCCTCCTCACCCTCATTTCCAGCTCCTCCCTCGCTCCTCCGTCCCGCTGTGGGTGCAGGAAACAGAATCAGGCTTAGACAACAGGC
The DNA here is from genome assembly GCF_056507025.1 of Lutjanus erythropterus. Lineage (NCBI taxonomy): Eukaryota > Metazoa > Chordata > Actinopteri > Lutjaniformes > Lutjanidae > Lutjanus > Lutjanus erythropterus. The sequence continues at coordinate 42,986,196 of NC_139324.1, forward strand.
TGCGACAGAAGCACACAGACCTTTTTCTCCCCGGGTCGAGCCGGTCTCATCCAGTCAGACATAACGTCTTGTTCATTTTGCATGTTAGAGATCATAATTGTGTAATCCTTGTTTTTCTGGATCTTAATAAACACACAGACACAAACACTCCAGCTGCTCCAGCTGTCATGGTAGCTGATCTGATAAAGACGATCTGACAGCTGTGATCCCGTCCTGTCTGCACTTTTCAGGTCTGTGGATATTTATTGGGCTTTATAATTATAATTATTCCTTTTTTCCTCATTAATGCGATTAACTTTAAAGACACACGTTCACAGCTGTTTAACATAATGTGTGTGTGCACCTCAGCCAAGTGCGAGACACACACACATGCACGCCATTAACTTCAATATGTGCACTTTATTATTATTATATAGTGATCTTTAGTTTTACTTCAGGATTTGTGCATTAGAATATTCACAATCCCACAAGATCAGACTCGGAGCATGTGCTTTTTTTTTTTTTTATCAAAGCTCTTTGTGTTCATTTATAGTTTGTGTTGTGTTTTACTGGCACACACACACATCGCCGCTGCATGTTTTATGACAGTAGACTGTCGGTCTACGTGTTTCTGAATATATTTTAATATGTTCTGTTTTTCCCATCATTGTGTTTCCTGGTAAACAGGAAATGGTCTTGATTAGATTTCCCGGGATTAAACCCTCATTTGAACAGTTGGAATTATGTGGAATTAAATGTTTTTTAAGTAACATTATGCAAAATCACTCTTCACACTCAAACATCAAATAAACTGACAGAAACTGATTCTGCACGTTCTGTTTTTACCCACAAACCATCCCGCTGACCAGCGTCACAGTCTACAGCCCAAAATACGTTTTCACTAGTAGCCGTCGTATTGGCGGTCAGCTAGCTGGATTTCTGTGTGGTTAAAGTTCGTGGTTGGTCTGAGTGCTGTTGAAGAAAAAGATTCTTTCAGGTCCTAGATCTTGGCTGGTTCTGGATCAGCTTTATTCACTGCACAGCGGAGAAATCACAGCATGGTGATACGGTGCTGTCTGCTGGAGTCACAGGAGGTTTAGAATGGAAATTTCACCAGAAGGTTCAGGAAACCTAAATGTGAACTAGGTGCTAAACCAGTGGGAGTGAGTCTGAGAAACCCAAAGTCTGTGAAGCAATGGGTTCTCATGTAAAGAGGGAGGGAGGTGAGGTGTGATGTCAGGGAACACCTGGATTCATTTAGAGACGTATGCTAATAAATGTAAAAAGCTGACTCAGCAGAATCAGATTCACTCAACAGAACATCCAAAACCAAACAGAAGGAAATAAAATGTCTTCTTCCACAGTAGCTAACATTGGTGGTTCATGTTGGCTGTTTATGAGACAGTCCGTCATGTAATCTGCTTCTAACCGAGCCTGATCGTCTCGTCCTTTGTGTCCCTCATGTCTGTTTGTCTCCGTTTGTCTCCAGGAGTGGACGGCAGCGACTCTTTGTCTCCTGAAGCTATTCAGCTCTTCAGTTCTCTCTCCTCTCTGCAGCCGAAGATCTTTGCTCAGCTGCAGGTCAGAAAAACACCAATCAATAACCAGTAACTATCAATAATCAATCAGTTGTCAGTCAGTCCTACTGACAGGTGTTGTTCTGACAGGGGATCCTGCAGCCACTCCCTCCTCCTCCTCCTCCTCCTCTCTCCCCCCTCCCTCCCTCCTCCTCCCTCCAGACTCTTGCAGGGGGGTCAGTGGGAGCGCTGGGCCCAGAGGAGGAGCTCCATGATGGGCAGCAGCTCAGTGGAGGAACCCAGCACACTGTGATTCTACAGAACGAAGAGAACGTCCAGCTGCAAATCATTAATGCTACAGACAACACCGGGAATGGTAATAATACACATGTAGTGACTGCTCACTAAGCCCCGCCCCCCATAGTTACTGTTGCTAACCTGTCAGTCTTCACATTCTAGAATATCCCTGGTTGTGATGTCATGCTAACAGACTGATGCTAAAGCTAACAGTACCTATATTTTCTAACTGTGAGTTCAGTTTAATGTTACAAGACAAAAGTCTATAAAGTCTAGTAAAGCTAATGTAACGTTAGCTTCCCCAAGTCTGATAAAGAACAGGACAGAGCCGCTAACGTTAGGAAAGCTAACATTACATCATTCAAGACCAACTCCCACACAGTCAGCTGTTTTCAAACTGAACTTTTGACCACATTAAATCCTGTAGTTAGCTTAGCCTCGCCGATAACAGTAGCTTTTGTTTGCTGGACATGCTAACACACTGTTTAATCCAGTCTTTAGACCTTTACTCATGTTTCTGTTTTAATGTGACAGACCTGTTGTTCCTCAGGACTGAGATCGCACAGTTACACTTGATTATTTTCAGATAAATGAATAAATTCTGTTTTATTTTCAGCTTCTCAGCGTCAGGTGGAGGTGAAAAAAGAAGAGGAGGAGGAGGAAGAAATAAAGATGGAGGAGTTCCAGGACTCAACTGGTTCATTTTGAATCAGTTCCACTTGTGTTCGCTTTGCAGTTTTTAATCCATGGCTGTGAAACGTGAGCACAGAGTGTTTGTTTTATTCACAGCCGCCAACAACAGATTTAAACTGGTGAAAGAAAACACGTCAGAAAAAAATGGCTGTTAGAAGTAAAAATCTGGTTCTGCCATCAAGTTAATTATTTAAATTTCAGGTATCAGCTGTGTTTTTTTTTTTTAAAGTGAGATGGTCATGGACTGTAAAAACCTGTAAATGTGAATTTTGTTCATGTAAGTAATATCCTGTTTTTGTACAGTTTTAGTGTTCTCAATAGATGTTTCAACTGTTTATATTGTGTTGTATTTTTCTTCTTTCAACAAAAGTTTCAGTATTAATGGTATGATTTTTCAGTACAATTCGTAATTTACCCTTTGCTAAGCCCCGCCTCCAAACAGCAACTGTCCAATTATGGCTTAGCAACCATAACTAGGGCTGTCAAGCTTTGCATTTCTCTCCATGTTGAAGGTGTGCACGAGACTCTGAGAAGAGTCTGTCTTCATCTGCTCTAACAGAAACTCACATTAGTATGTCCGGCTAACTAAGGGTAGCTTACTAGCTAGCCCAACTTGTTAGATGCCACTGCATCTGCATTTGTTCTGTCATCTATCATGTAGATATACCTGCTGTATTTCACCATCTGACCAATGTTTGCTGACATGTAAGCTAGCTTTAGCCTCAGTCTGTTAGCATTAATGTTATATCATGTACACAGCTGTTAGCTAACTTTACATCAACACTTTCACAGGGTTCTTGTTTTATCAGCTGGAGATAACTAGGAGTTAGCTTTAGCACTGGCTTACGTTAGCTAGCTATACTTACGATTTTGATGTGAAATCTGCTGCTGTTATCACCGTAATGGAAAGTTTGGCAGGCGTAGCAACAGTAACTAAGGAGGGTGCAGCTTAGCAAAGGGTCAATTATGGCATTACGGCTTAAAAGTTTTACTCAGTTTCTTTTTTCATAGTGATCAGTTTGACATTGTTATAAGATATTTTGATGTTAGAGGATACTTTCTTCTTATACATTTTTTCAAAAAAACCTTTCTGGTTTCAACAGTATCAAACTTGTTACAACACAAAATCAAGAAACTTTTCTCACTATAATATAAAGATGATTTTTTTCTCGTATTAAAAGATCTTGTTTTAATTAGATACTTTTGCATCCTAACATTAAGTTTTCATCTTGTTACGTCTCGTACGTTTTTGGCATTTTACATTTTTTCCAACATTTTTGAGGAGCTCGAGTCATTTTTAGAGGATATTGTGGAACCTGTTCAGGCTGTTTGTGATGATGGGATGATAAGAACCAGGTGGATCGTATGGAAGGGGAAGCAAACAGCAGCATCTCTGAGAGGAAACAGTGCTGTAGTCTACATCTTACAAGGTAAGCCAATGTTATCTGCATAAATGGATCGCCAAATCCAAAAATATACAACCCCAATTCCAAAAAAGGTGTGTCAAATGTACAGAAAAATAGAATGCAATGATCTGCAAAAACCTTTTGACCTTAATTCAGTCGAATACAGAATAAAGACAAGATATGTCTCGCATCTGTGTCCGCCACCTGTTTTCAACTAGTGATCAATCTGGCAATTATTTTCCCAATAATTGATCAGTTGTTTGGTCCATAAAATGTTGATCCAAGTCCAAGACGACGTCCTCAAATGTCTTGTTTTGTCCACAGCTCAAAGATATTTTACTGAAGTTTACTGTTAGAGGAGTAAAGAAACCAGAAAATATTCACATTTAAGAAACTGAAATCAAAGTTTTTACTTTTTGTTTGCTTTGTTTTGTCTCAGTTTGATCATTAAATATATATTTGTCTTTGTTCTGTATTTAACTGAATACAAGTTGAAAAGGTTTTGCAAAACACGTGCCACATGAAAACAGGTGGAGGATGCATGTTCATGTTTTCACACACAAAGTATTTGCAAATCATTGCATTTGATGTTTATTTACATTTTACACAACTTCCCAGCTTTTTGGGAACTGGGGTTTGTGTACTGTTGGTGAGTGTAGCAGGCTATCAGTCCCTTCAGGAAGTTACACAGTTGCAAACTCAACAATTCACTCAAATTCAACGAGTCTCTGGAATTCTTCACGACCTTGCAGTTTTGTCCAAACTCCATCATCGTAGCTTACTCCAAGTTTCAGGTTTCGAGTTTGAGCTCCAAAAAGATTTTGTGGAATAACAAGTGAACTTGTTCATTTACATATCACGCAGATTTGTCAGAATTTTTGTCATCTTGAGCCGTTTTGGTGAGGTTAGACAGAACACTAAAAACAGAGTGTGGTTTTATTCTCCCTGGAACAAGCTGACTTTGATTTTTAATGAATTATACAAAGAAACAAAAGAATTTCAAAAATCAGATCTTCTTTTTTAAAATTTTCACTTGTTCCTGCAATTTCTTTGCAAAATATTACAATGTGCGTTGCAATTTTCTAGAAAAGCTGCCGTGAAATTAAACATTTTAGGCCGCAAGAATCTCCCAAAAATCCTCTGAAATCCTGGAGGGACTGGTTCTTGTAAAAACAGAAATATTTACCTCTCAGATGTAGTGGAGAAGAATAACTAAATGTAAATACTCAAGATGTAAATATTCAAGTATTTTCATCAGTATGACAGCAGAAACAGCAGAGACACAATAATCAAACAGGAGAGAGCGCGGGTATAGTGCTGAAATCATGCTTTATTAAATCAGTAATGCATAAAACTCAAGGAGGATGAAATATAGTTCTACATCAACAGATCAATAACTCAAAGTGCAGGGTCACAACATGTCTGCTTGTCTATCCTCTAAGAGGAGATGATGGTGAACAAAGAGGACCCTGAATACTGACAAGGTGAAATGACTAAAAGCTACAAACACTCGCACTCAAACACACGAACACGTTAGCTAGCTATCCTCCGAGAGACGGCGCTGCTTCTGCACAGCAGAGCCAGCTGTGACTTCTGTTCTTTTATGGCCAGGAGATGTTACGTTTTCAGAAGCCGCTCCGGCCGTCCTGTGCCAGAAACAGCGCTCTTTATTAAAATGATTTAAACGCTGAGAAGTGCAGGCCGCTCGCACTCACAGCAGGTCATCAAATCATGGTGGTATGACACAGTCAGTCTGAGCACAAGGCCGGTTCATGCTGCTTACATGAGGGTAATGCAAACAGCACTCAGGGTCTTACACTCATGGTACAACCCATAGGAAACTGTAATATCTCACGCACAGATGCGTGTCCAAAACAATAACTTTGTCTTTCTGTTTGTGGTTCATAACGTCAACAGGGAGCCTCTCTACCTGTTGAGGCAATCTTAAAGACTTCAACTTATCGTTGAGGCACAGATTTAGTTTCTCAGTTTGACAGGGTATTCGTTCCAAGTGAAACTTTCTCCTGTTAAAACACTTCTGCTTTTGTTTCAGTTAATATTATTGTCATAAATAACAATGCATACATTTCCCATAACCGTTAAATTCGGCTATATACATTATGTACATGTCACAGAAAAGTGGTTCAAAAATCCTAAGTCATAATCGTCCAATATGGCACATTTTATAACAACTTTAGACTTTAGTCTAGTTTGGCATAAATTAATGTCAAGTTTGGTACAAAAATAGTTCATATTTACAAGAACAGAAATCCAGATCTTCATCAAGTATTATTGTTGCTAATTCACTAAACAAAAAGGTTCTGGATGAGGGAAAAGGGGGATATAAATTAATTTTTTTCTTTTTTTTTTTTTTACACAGACCGAATGTGAACGTTGACAGTCGCAGAGTCCGAGCCGAACTCATTGGACAGTCGTAGGGTGTACGCTCCGGCGTCAGCCTCCTTCACCGCAGAGATCATGAGGGTGGAGAGGTCAGTGGTGTTCTCCACATGGTACCGATCATCACCGTTGGGGAGGGTCCGACCTGAGCGGACCCAGTGGATGGAGGGTATTGGGTCTCCGGAGAACATTCCCGCCACAGTCAGGGACTTCCCGGGCTCAGCACTGACGTTCTGCGGAAGAGCTTCGATCTTTGGTGGAGTGCCTGTTAAAGAAGAGAGAAACAAGGTCAGTGACAATGAAATGATGATTATGATATTTAATCACATTATAGTCACAGAAATAAGCCACTGCTTTCAGGACAATGGTTTGACATTGATTAATAAGGTTTTGACATTATTATTGCCATGGTTTCAGTGCTGTCTGTCTGTCTGTCTGTCTGTCTGTCTGTCTGTCTGTCTGTCTGTCAGCAGGATTTAAGAAGACTACCAGCCTGGTTTTTCATGAATCTTGGTTTAAGGTTGTAACATGGGCCACGGAAGAACCCGTTAGATTTTGGAGTGGATCTGAAACGGGGCAAATGCACTAATTATTTTTTACTTTTGTCAAGCGAGACAGATCAGTTGGTTGTGCTGGAGGTCTGCGTTCCTCCAGTGCCCTTCTAGTTTGAATTTAATTAGTCAGACTGGTCTGCAGTCTGCATGGTGCAGCTCGACTCAACTCACTTTTGGTAACTTAATTTTCCACTGCAGATGGTGCCCCCTCATTATAGGCGGGGTGTGAAACTGTCATGTCATTTTTTTTTTTACATCCATTTGTGGCTTATTTTTTGTGACTGGAATGTATACAAGAATGGAAAAATCTCAGATGTCAACTGATGATATGACAGGAACTTTAAACAAACAGGACTTCACGTTACATTTGTCTTTACTCACAAAGATGCTCAAATTCTTCAAGGTGCACTTACTGTTTCTCTGAGTGTGAGTTACAGGCAAAATGCATCTCACCTCTTTTCACCCCTGTGATGAGGGCCCTCATGGAGGAGGAGGAGGACTCGGCATGCGAGTGAGCAGACATTTCCATCATTTGGCTGCTGGAGCTCATGGAAACCATTGACTCAGCCATCATGGCAGACATGCTAGTTGCAGACGTGCTCTCAAACGAATACTCGGCCGCAGCAGCAGAGCGGGAGCTGCTGCTGCTGTAACTGCTGGCCTGCATGGAAGCTGCTTCCATATGAACTGATGAGGCAGAGAAACTTTTCAGCATGCCGGCAGCAGCGTCAGTAGAAGCTCTTTGCTCCACAATAATCATTTTTGTTGGTTCTTCAACAAGAGCTGCGAGAATGCAAATGACAAGCACATGGCTCATATGACAATGTGCACAGGTACAGTACACTGTATGCATACACTGAGTGTAAGCTGGGGTGCCCAAGTGCCTTGGATTTCCATTTAAGGGTTTGAATGATAAATCTGTTCCATGAAGTTTGTTTTGGTGCAGTCAAACTCAGAATTTTCATAACAAGCTTTAGTATCCAGGCCAATTAAATACACTGAGACACAGTGTATTTAACTGTGTTTAGTAGGAAAACAGAAGAAACTTACTGAGGACGTGGAGGGAGGATGTTGCAGAGCACTGTCCAAACTGATTTTTGGCTTTTATTGTGTATTTCCCGCTGTCTGCAACACTGGCTTCACATATCTCCAGAGTGAACACGTTTTTAGTGTGGCTCATTCTAATGTTTGATGTGACAGAGATCTGCAAAAAGAAACAGCACTCAGTTAAGTTTCTGATGTTTGAAATAGTTTGTAGATAACTGCTTCAAACAAATAACTTTTTGGAGAAAAATACTTACAGTCACATTGTCTTTCAACCACTCCACTTCAGGAGAAGGCTCTCCTGAAATCTCACATGTGAATCTGACATTTTGTCCTTCGTTTACATTCTGGGACCTGGGCTGCAGCAGGAAGTGGGGTGCATCTGAGCGCTTGGCCGTGAACTCCTCATGGACCATTTCCCTTTTCATTACCTCCTCAGAGATTCCAGCTTTTGAAGGCACTTGTTCCTTCTGAGATGGAGTCGGGGATTTGGGAGTCGGTGACTTTGGCGTTGGGGATTTTGGCGTTGGGGATTTTGGCGTTGGGGATTTTGGTGAGACTGGAGACTTGACTCTCTGAGGTGACTTGATTGGCTCAGGGGACTTAACTCTCTGTGGAGATTTGATGGGTTCAGGGGACTTGGCAAGAGGGGACTTGGCCTCTGGAGAGGTGACTCTAGGAGGGGCGACCACTTTCTCCTTGGACTGAGACTTGCGGATGGTCAGAGTGAAGTGGGCTTCTTGTTTGCCTCCAGCATTTTCTACCAGCACAGTGTAGCTGCCTTCATCTGACACCTCAACAGCAGAGATCTCAAAGTGGGAGTTGTACTGAGTAGAGATGACATGGTGACGGGCAGTGGAACCAACAACTGCTCCTTCGTGCAGCCAGGTGATAGAAGGCGCTGGCTCACCATCCACATCGCAGTCAAATCTTGCAACACCTCCCTCCTCTACAGTCAGGGACTGTGGCTTGGTCAGGAACTTGGCAGGAGCACTAGGCTTCTCCCTTGGCTTCTCAACAACAGTAGTGGACTCTTTCACAGTTTTAGTCTCAGTTTCCTTCACTGTTGTTTTCGAGGAGGAGACATGGTACACCTCTGTTCTGGTCATCTCTGGCAGATGAGAGGATGGAGGCTCCTCATCTTTGCGGAGTGAAGAGAAGGCAGCATATTCTGCTCCTGCTACGTCCAATGTAGCATAGTCGGAAGTCTCTCCTTTAGCATTCCTGCAGACCACACGGTAAGTGCCAGCATCCTCAGTCACACAATTGATGATCTGGAGAGTCAGAACTCCACTGATGTTGGTCATGTGGTATTTGCTGCTCTGGTGAATCTCTTTTCCATTGTGGTACCACTTGACCTCTGGCTCTGGTTTGGCCTGGACATTCAATGTGAACTTTGTGCTTGAGCCATAGGGTATACGATGAGATCGCATCCTGATGGTAATACGTGGGGCATGGTCAAGGCTGAAGGGAGCCTGTGTCACCACCTCTACCTTCCTCTCTACTGATCTTCTCTCTGATCTCAGAGCCTGCTTTCTCTCCTCATACCTGGATGCAAAGTCAACCCTTGAAAGGGTCACTTCTGCCTTGGCAGCTTTTCCTGGGGTAGGAGATCTCCTCTCAGGTTCAGGTATTGGTAGCTTCTTGATTGGTTTGGGAATATATTCGGAGGTAAAACCTGTCAGGTACTCAGATTCAGTGGCCTCAGAAACTGTTGCAACAGTTACAGTTGTTTCCTTTTTCGTGGTGCGAGTCTTCTCCTCAAACTCCATGCGTTTGAGTTCACTCTTGTAAGAGGCGATTCTCTGAGCAGTTGTGTGAGGGCGGAGCAGCTCCTGGTCTTCTCTCTCTTCATATACTCTCTGCTTCTGTCTAGGAGCTTTGTATGCAACTTTGTCATGGCGCTGGCGGAGGTCGACAAAACTTGGGCCAGCCTCATATTTAGATGGAATTCTGTAGGAGTCATATCTGTGGACTTCTTCTCCCTCTTCGTCATCACTGTAGGCCCGTCTAGGAGATGAGGGACGCAGGGCAGACAGCTCAAAGCGGACTGGGCTCAGGCTAGGTGGAGAGGCAGAGTAGCCAAGCTCCAGCTCCTCCTCCAGACGAAGTCTCTCCTCCTCAGTCCTCTTCATTGACAGGTACTCATTTACAGGCAGCAGCAGCTCCTCGTCTGACAGGTCACCCAGGGACCTCCTCCTGATCCTGCGGTAGGCCTCCATCTCAGGAGAAGGCGTGCGGAGCCTTGCAGGCCTCACAGTCTCCAAATCATCCTGAGTCATGGATGAGATGCGCCACTTGGGCTTATACTGGTCCTTGATCCTAATTGGCACCTCGTAGAACTGCTCCCACCTGGAGAGGCGAATGCGCTTCATTCTCTTCTGCTTGATTTTGTCCATAGGCTCAGGGAACTCATACTGATCCCGCAGCTTTTTGTACCATTTCATGTCAGAGAGTGGCTTGAAATGTTTGATTTCCACATCCTCCTCAAGTACAGCTGGGTTAATGACACGAGGAGTGGGGACAACATAAGGCATACGCAGCCTCTTCTCATCTGCCCGCTTCTTTCTCTCCTCTTGTTCCTTCTGTATCTCAGCCTCAGTCTTCTCACCCTTCTTAGTTGTCACAGCAGGTTTGAACATGGTGGCTGCTTCCCTGACAGCTTGTACTGCTGCAGGTGGTAGAGGTGCAATGACAGTGCCAGCCAAGATCTGAGACAGCCTCACCTTTTTGTCCAATTTCTCCTTTCCAGCCATCTTTTCCTTCTCCTTCTCACTGGGCTCATATTCCTTCTTTACATGAGTAACACGTTCTACTTTGAGTGTGGCCTGGCAACTGGCAGATCCAGCAGAGTTGGTTGCAGTAACTCTGTACACCCCAGAGTCTTCAGGGAGAGTGTCTTTCACATGAAGGATGAAGTAATCCAAACCTTCATGGACAAGCTCAATAGATGGTCCAAAGGCTAAAGGCGTGCCGTCCTTCTCCCACTTCAGTGCTGGATGTCCGGATACTCTAATCTCAAAGCGCACATTCTGGCCCTCCCTGCATTCAACATTTGCAAGCAGGCGCTTGAACATGGGCCTCAGGGTGAGGTCAGCTGGTTTAGGTCGAGGAACAACGGTAAGACGAGCCTTGCAGCTGTCATCTCCATACCTGTTGCGGGCCACGACACTGTACTCAGCATCATCCTCCTCTTCAAGGTTGTGGACAATGAGCTGATACAGGCCTTTATCACTGATGAAGGTGTATTTCCTGTCATCATGTCCAGGGATGAGTTTCTGTCCAGATTTGTGCCAGATGACACGAGGCTCAGGGTGAACAGTGATGGTGACACCAAAGCGCACATCTTCACCAATGTAGGCTGTACGGTTGACCAGAGGAAGTGTGAACTCCGGAGGCTTCTGAAGCATTCTGGCAGTATCAACTCTGCGCTTTGTCTTCTTGACCACACGGGTGGTGAAGAAGTCACGATAAGATCTAACACTGGTGATGAACAGCTCTGCGTAGACACTGTCCTCACCGTACTCATTCACAATCTTGCATCTGTAAGTGCCATCATCTGCTCTTGTGACCTTGTTGATGGTGATTACAGCCAAGCCGTCCTCATATTCAATCTCATATTTATCTCCGGCTTCAAGCTGCCTGACACCACAGTACCACGTGACTTCAGTAGTGCTATCATAGTTTTCAACGTTGCAGATGAATTTCACACTGTCTCCCTCATTCACCACAGCATGTCCAATCTGTCCTCCAACAGGACCATTTTCAAATGGAGCAATTTTCACCTTGGCAACAAAGACACCACGCTGGGACCTGATGGAGCCGCCGCTGGCTACACGGGCTGCAGAGACAACAGTGTTCCACTCTTTCCTCACCATCGTCTGATAGTATCTCTTATGCCTGCCGGTTGGGATGGCTCTGGCGCTGATTTCCTCAGTAGGCTTGGCCAACCAAGGATGTGCCAGCGCCTCAGCAGCAGTCATACGGTGCTTACGTTCCTTTGTCATCAGGCGGTCTGTGAAGTCTAATGACTCAACGCTGACCTGCTTGAAGGACTCATCGTCATAGGTGTAAGCAGCATTGGAGATGTTGTCAATCATTTGTTGGTTGGTTTCTGCTGTGAATGGATTAAGTCCACTAAGGAGAACATAGGCAAGGACACCAACTGCCCACATGTCAGTGACACTGCTAACCATGTCACACTGGTGGATCTCAGGGGCAGCGTACTCTGCAGTGGTATACTGAATCTTGATTTGATCTCCAGGAGTCAGGTGTCTGGACTGGCCTAACTCAATAATCTTCACATTATAACTTGTTCTAGTTGTGTATACAATGTTCTCAGGTCTGATATCAAAGTGTCCATAGCTCTGAGCATGCAGGAACTCAAGAGCTGAGCAGATCTGCCTGATATAGTTGACAATCTCGCGCTCATTGAGCTCAAACTCAGCTGTGCTGAGGCGCTCAAAGATGTCAGCACCAGAGATGAAGTCATAGATCATCACCAGCTCCTCGGGACTGTCAAAAGACTCATGGAGGAGGAGGAAGTTAGTGTGTTTGGCCAGATTCAATGTTGCAATTTCCTTCTTAATTATTACTTGATCAGCACCCCTCACTTTGACAAATTTAGCCATGTAGGTCTTCTCAGAGCTGATGTCAACACAGCGGTGGACAATGCCAAACTGACCCCTGCCCAATTCCTCTGCAATAGCATATTTGTTGTGCAGATTCTTGGCATCAGAGTGTTGTGCCTTGCCCCTCGGTACACGTCCAGTATCGTCAACCTCCCTATCGTAGAGCAGAACTCTTGATTTGTCTTCCTTGGTCATGACAGGTCCGCTGGTTTCAGATGGAGCACTCTGTCCGAACTTGTTCTCAGCGATGACTCTGAACTGATAGCTGGTTCCTCCAAACAGGTTGATAACAGTGTAGTGGGTGTCACGGGACTGAGCAACACGTTGCCACCTCTCAGCAGTGGTGGGGCACTTCTCAATGATGTAGCTGATAACCTTGCTGCCGCCATCATTTGCTGGGGCCACCCAGTCGAGTGTGACTGAGTCTCTGGAGATGTCACTGGCTTTGATACCACGTGGAGGATCAGGCACGTCAGCCACATCCAGCTCCACTGTTTGCTGGTCAATGCCAAATCTGTTCTTGGCACAGACAATGTAGAAACCAGCATCCTTCTTCTCCACTCCGTTGGGGAACACCAGAGAAGTGAATGATCTAGTGACAATGACCTGGTAGTGGCCATTGCTGTCAATCAGATCTTGTCCCTTCTGCCATGTAATGACAGGATCTGGTTTGCCACCGAAAGGAATCTTGATATTGACCACTTCTCCACGCAGGGCGGGGATGGCCTCTTTGTCCTTCAGGTTCTTTGGCAGGTGAATCTTGGCAGGGACTATAAATGAAAGAAACAGTTTAGATGAGATACCATGTCTTTTAATTTAAACATTTTGCCAGCTAGAAAAAAGTGGTGTATTTGTATCTGCATGCTTACTTTCAACATCCAGAGAGACTGTTGCACAGATGGAGCCCCCCTGGTTGGTGGCCCTGATCTGGTACACAGTGGAGTCTTCCTCATCAGCCTCGGTGATTACCAGCTGGTGGTAACCTCCCTTGAACTCCTGGATTTTGATTTTCTTTCCATCAGAGTGAATTTCCTTTCCTCGTCTGAACCATTTAATCACAGGCTTGGGCTGTCCCATGATCTTGCAGACAAGGGTAGCATTGCTCTTGTACTTGACACTCATGTTCCTCAGCTCTTCTTTGAAGGCAGGAGCACGGATTTCTATGGCTGTGGCTGGAACAATGGGAGCAGTCTCCTCGCTGTAGTCACTCTGTCCTCCGAGGTTCTCGCACTTCACACGGAAGATGTACTCAATGCCCTCAGTCAGACGCTTAACGGAGAACACTGTCTGTTTAATCTCATCTGTGGTCACTGGAGTCCATTCGCTCCATTCCTTCTTGTCTTTCTTGTGCTTCTTCTCAAGGCAATAGCTCTTGATCTTGGAGCCGCCATCGCTGAGTGGAGGTTTCCAGGACACCACACAGGAGTCCTTGGTGATTCCAGAAACAACTGGCGATAGAGGTGGTGATGGTCTCTCTGTGGATGGGAATAGTTACAAACCATTGTCATTTCTTTTGCACAGTGTATCTTTTGTTGGCATTGTTAGACATGAATTTGTGAAATACTTGAAATATAAATTGCTAAAAAAATTACCCAGTTGGCTCTTGATAAGGATAGGTGAAGTGAGCTCCAGTGGTTCGCTATTGCCATAGCGATTCTGGGCATACACACGGAAGAAGTATGCAGCGCTGTCAATGAGGTTGGGCACACGGCAAGATGTGCCGTTAATGGATGATGACACCAGTTCCCACTCAGTGCCCTCCTTGTCCTCACGCTTCTCTACGATGTAGTTGGTGATCATGCAACCGCCGTCATCCTTGGGAGGCTTCCAGCTGATGATGACGGAGTTCTTCAGGAGGGCATCAAGCACGATGGGACCCTGAGGCACGGCAGGTTTGTCTGTAAACAGAGGTGTTAGATTTAATTCTAAATCTAATGGTAACACTTTTAAAAATACATGTTGTTTTGCAGTAAATTTATGTGAACATACCATAAATTTCAACGTTGAATGCAGTGTCAGCCCTGCCAAAGTGGTTGTGCAGTCTGATCCTGTATTTGCCTCCATGCACTCTGCGCTGCACGTTCTTGATGATGAGGTGTGTGTAGTGCTCAGTAGTCTCAATGCTAATGTCCTCTGTGTTCTCGAGGGTCTTTGCCCCATGCAACCACATGATCTTTGGCTGAGGACGACCAATGTATACGGCATGGATGCGGAGAGTGGTTCCCAGGCCGGCATAGTATGTTTCCTTTAGTGGGTAGTCAGGGTGGAAGGATGAAGCTGCCTCCAACACCAGGACCCCTGTGGTCTCAGCTTCTCCAGCGTCATTGATGGCCTTGCAGGTGTATTCTCCCTCATCCTCCTGTTGGTCAGTCATGATGGACAGGGAGTGGTTGCGACCGTCAGAGCTCATCTCGTACTTGCGGGACTCAACAATCTCCTTGCCAGCATGATACCACTTGATTTCAGGGACCGGTCTGCCAATAATCTGGCACTTCATGACAGCAGGCTGACCAAGTTTGGCGGTAACTTCATCCATTTCCTTTCTCAGGCTTGGTTTAGTTTCAACTATAGATACAAAACAAGGAGGTATATTTAGGAAACATGTATTACATTTACTAATGTGATTGTGAATTCACTTTAGGCAAGCAAGGAGGATAACTGCCTACAAATACTCACCGCTCAGTTTGGTCTTTATGCATGTGGCGGTCCTACGAGGTCTACTCATTCCTGTCTCATTCTCAGCAAACACTCTGAACTCATACTCTGTGGCCTCAGCCAGTCCAGGCATGGTTAACTCCATTTCCTTTAACCTCTGCTTGTTGCACTTCTTCCAGGTGCTCTCAATGGACTTCCTGTACTCCACCCAGTAGCCCAGGACCTCCTTACCACCATCACACTCTGGAGCTTGCCAACGGATGGTGATGAAGTTGTTTGACACGTTCACTGTGTCGATCTCGCCAGGTTGGCTGGGCTTGTCTGGAAATAAATAAATAAAGTTGTCTGTAAAACGGTAATTGATAAGAATTCACATCTGATTGTTGAATTCCATCAACTATAATAACTATGGTGTTATTAATTACATTTTAGTTGGAGAGGAAACTCACCAAATGGATCCTTGCATGTGACTGGGTCAGACACAGGACCAGCCTCGCTCTCGCCAATGTTGTTGACAGCAACAATGCGGAACTGGTAGTCTGCATCAGGGGTGAGTCCAGGCAGAGTAAACATGGTGGAAGTGATCTTGGTCTCATGGCGGGACCATGTCTCAGTGGTTACCAGCTTGTACTCAACAAAGTAGCCAGTGATGGCAGAACCTCCGTCATCCTTTGGTCTGGACCAGGCCAATGCCACAGAACTCTTTGTGACGTCCATGATCTCTGGTGGGGTGGTTGAAGGCTCTGGGGGACCTGGTTTGAAAGACACAGATTGTTTTTTAATCAATGCTGAATGGTCTCAATCTGTCTAAAGACTGAAAAGGGGGAATACTTACAGAGAGGAGTCTTGGGCACCAGTGGCTGCTCTGACTTGAGAGAGCAGCTGATACCAAAGGAGTTTTCAGCTGTGACCTTGAAGTGGTACTCTGTTCCCTCCTTCAGGCCCTTAACAACCAAATGAGTGTCGGTCACTCTAGAGTCCACAGTGTACCAGGCATTTCTGGCTGCCTCACGTCTTTCTACAATGTAACCCAGTATCTCTGAGCCACCCTCGTCTGTTGGTGCCTTCCAGGACACCTTGACAGAGTTGGCCTGGATCTCCTCAAAGACCATTGGTCCCTCTGGTGCACTTGGGCGGCCGATGACCTTCACCTTGATTTGGGCCTTTTTCTTGCCTACCCTATTCTCCAGCAAGAGGTTGTACAAGCCAGAATCACTTCTCTCAGCTCCTTTGATCAACAGCTCACTAGCGTCCTCAGTGGAGGCAATCATGGCCTTGGTGGAAACTGCACCACCATCCTTGGACCATGTGCAGGTTGGTTGAGGTTTACCCTTGACAGGTACAGAGAGCCTAACCACTCCTCCCTGGCGGACCACGTACACATCTTTGTATTTGAGCTCCAGGTCATAGTCAGGAGATTCTGGAAAACAACAATGTCACAAAAGTTATTTTTATTCTATAATAGTTTTAAACATATACAAATGATCTTAGACCAGGTCTACACCTTGTCTAAGATCATTTGTATATGTATATTAATTTGTATGATAATTTGTATATTAATGTGTCCTTACCAAGCATCTCAGTCACAGAAACAGTTCCAGGCACTTCAGCAGGCTCTCCGGAACCCCCAGCATTGCAGGCCATCACACGGAATTTGAACTCTTCTCCTTGAGGCATGTTGGTCAGTGTGTACTCGCAGATTAGAGATGGTGTGGTGTTGCACTTGATCCAGGCCATAGTGCCCACCTTCTGCATCTCAATCAGGTAACCGTCCACCCTTGCGTCTCCCTCATCGTCAGGAGGACTCCATGCCAGTGACACCGAGGACTTGGTTGTATCGGTGATCCTCGGGTTCTGAGGACAGCCAGGTGGATCTGTAGGGGGAGAGAAGCATGTCGGTATTTCTGTGCGCAGCTTCAAAAAGATATAATTGCGTCTGTACTCACTCTTGTAAAACCTTCAGTGCTAGCGTCTGTTTTATTTAAAGAGCACATAAACATTGTAGTAACAAAGCTTTTTTAAAAAAATGTTCTCTTACCAATGGGATCTGTTGCTACTGCTGGTTTGGATGGCAGACTTGGTTTGCTCAATCCTCTGGCATTGATGGCAATGATTCTGTGTTCGTACTCCAGGCCCTCAATCAGCTCTGTCGACCTGTATCTGGTCATGGTGATGGGGTTCTTGTTGGCACGCACCCATCTGTCAGATCTGACTTCTTTGCGCTCAATAATGTATCCAGAAACTTCAAGGCCACCATCTTCATCTGGTGGGTTCCAGGCCACGGTCATGCCGTCACGAGAAACGTCAAAGCTGGTTGGACGACCAGGAGGTCCAGGCACATCTGTAGAGGAAGGGAAACATGTTGATACACTTCTGTTGATATAATTTTTAGTTTTATAGTTACTATGCCTGAATGTGTAACCTTAAGAAGCCAGAAGTCTTACTTTTCAAGCTTCTGCAGGTGACAATCTCAGACTGCAGGAAATCTCCAGTGCCATAGCGATTAGTAGCAGCTGCACGGAAGACATACTCATCTCCCTCGATCAGGTTCTCAAACTTGAAGGTTGGGCGGCTAACAGAGTCACAGACAGGCACCCAGCCAGGCCTGTGAGCATCACGTTGCTCCACCACGTAGCCACTGATTGGAGCTCCGCCCTCTCTGACTGGAGGATCCCAGCTGCAGGTGACGGTGGTGGCATCAATCTCATCAAACCTGATGGGCCCCTTTGGTTCATCAGGTTTAGCTGGTAAAAATTGATAAATAACATTAATGCTCACAGTAAATTTGATTGACAAAAAGGCAAATGTTAAAATACTTAAATTACCTGTAATGTGTCTGTAATTTACAAATCAATCAACTTTATTTAATAATGAAAGAAAAATAACATAATATAAGGAATGGTTTCTTACAGAGGATGATGACCTTGATGACCTCACTGATAACACCAACAGCATTCTTCACCTCCAGGGTGTAGTCACCGGTGTCATCGATGGTGGTGTCGGACATGGTCAGTTTGGAGTACTTGTTGGTGCTCTTGACCTTGACACGGTCTGTGATCTTTATTTTGTTATCGTTGAAATACCAGGAGCAGACGGGAGGAGGCCTGCCGATGATGGGCAGGTCCAGCTCCAGAGTCTTGCCAGCTAGGACATTTACAACCTTCTGAGGAATGCTGGAGAAATCCACCACGGGCATGACTGGGGAGGAAAAAGAAAAATACAAAAATCATGTACTTACTATAGTTTACATCAACAGGTGGGGAATAGTTTGTGAACTGAGCTGTGCTATTATACTAAATATTACTGTTGGGCAGAAATTTGAAACATGCAGATTTCAGAAAAGCAATTTCCTATTTCATGTGTCTTCCTTGATAATCATGTATTTTTTAACTTTAACTCTGTACATTTGCATGCTTTTGCCTAAGGAAGCAAACTTTTTGTGTGTGTTACCTCTCTGTTCCTGTACAGTGATAGCTGTAACGAGCTCTTTGGGCTCACTGGCTCCTCTGCTGTTGACTGCTCTGATTCTAAACAAGTACTGCTCATGCTCATTCAGCTTCTCGATGGTATGCTCAAAGTCTGTCATCTTCAGTGTGGCCACCTTCATCCACTTGTCAGTGCCGAACTTGCAGGCTTCAATAATGTAGCCCTGCACTCTGCTGCCACCGTCATGCTCCGGCTTCTCCCAGCCAAGGGTGACGGTGCTCTTGGTGACATCAACCACCTCCAGCTTGTGTGGTGGCATAGGCACCTCACAAACCAGGATGACATCGGGAGTCTCGCAGGGCTCACCAACACCATAGATGTTCTCTGGTAGGACCCTGAAGTAGTACAGCATGCCCTCCATCAGGCCGTCAATCTTGTAGGACGTCTTATTGCACTTGGAGGTCACAGTCTTGTAGGCTCTCATAGAGGCCTCACGCCTCTCAATGATGAAGTTGTTGACAGGAGCACCACCATCCACAGTTGGGGCTTCCCAAGCGATGGTAACTGACTCCTTGGTCAGCTCTTTGATCTTGATTGGTCCAGTTGGTCCAGGAGTATCTAACAATGGAAAAGTATTCTGTTAAAATATTTCCAAAAGCTATAATGTCAAATGTATGTAATGTAAATGTTCTAGTACATGTCACTTTTAAAATCTTGGTGTTGCAATTCAATTCTTAGACATCTTCATCAACTTACCATAGACCTTGACCAGAATGTTGACCTCCTGTTTCCCAGCACTGTTCTCAGCCACCAGTGTGTATTTGCCAGCATCGTAACGGTGGACCTTATCAATGATAAGTGTAGTGGATGTGTTCGTGACTTCAATGAATCCTCTGTTGTGGAGGTCAACACCAGGCTTGCTCCAAGTGAGGGCAGGAGCAGGACGACCAGTGACTTTAACGAATAGGCGGAGGGAGCCACCAGCACGCAGGCAGATGGTCTTCTTCAGGTCATCATGGAGTTCAAAGTCAGGAGTTTCTGTGTGGACAAAGGGAATAATAAATAAGTGGCTTGTAATGTCGGGAATTGAAATGTTGACGCATTGTGAAAGATTTACAAATAATATTTGTTCTATTGGAAAAAGGCAAGTCGCAATTGAAACCAAAGTAGAATCTGCTGTGCGTGTTGAAGTCTCTGATAAATTAATTGCTAAGCTCTGTTGCTGTATTTACACTTACCAATTCTCTCTACTGGCTCAGTCTCAACACATGGTTCACTGAAGTCTCCTGTGCCGTTGACATTGATGCCAGCCACTCTGAAGCAGTACTTTTTGCCTGCAGAGAGTCCAGTCACCACATGCTCTGTACCACGCAGGGTCTTTTCATGAGCCTTTGTCCATTCCTCGGCTCCGACTTCCTGCATCTCCAGGATGTAGCCGATCACATCAGCTCCTCCGTCCTCCACAGGGCGAGACCAGGCCAGGCTGATGCTGTCGGCATGGGTGTCGGTGATGCGTGGGATAGAAGGAGGTGCAGGGGTACCTGAGAAGAGAAGATACAGGAATAAAGATCAATAGATCTGTGAAGGATGCGTTGATGAACATGGTTACCCCTTAACTATGTCACAAAAGACAGACCTAAAAACTGCATTAGGACTTGAACAAACCCAACTTACATGTTGGCACTCTGCAGACAACATATAGAGAAACCTCGCTGGGTTCGCTCTCTCCGGCCTTGTTGATTGCTGTCACTCTGAATTGGTAGATGTTGCCTTCAGTCAAACTGGACACCTTCAGTGTGGTGTCTAGGTGGGCTCCATCCCTGTTTACCTTCACCCAGCGGGCGCTCTTTCTCTCACGCCTCTCAACCAGATAGTGGATCAATGGGCTGCCGCCATCGCTTTCTGGCTTCAGCCACTCAATGGTGGCAAAGTCTTTTCCTGATACCAGGATCTCTGGAGCACCAGGAGGAGTTGGCACAGCTGAAGGAAAGGAAGGGTAAGTCTGTGTTAGGGGTTATGGAGATTTCATTTGTTTTATTTTGCACCAGGTTTGATCTGAGGACTCTCAAAGTATTGTTTATAGATTTTATTTCATTATGATCTGACTGTTGCACTTACTGAAAGTGTTTCTGGCAATCATGGGCTCTGACTGGAGGTAGACTCCAGGTCCATACTTGTTGACTCCCCGGATTCTGAACAGGTACTCTGTGTTCTTGAACAGTCTGGTGATGTCGCAGGTCAGCTCCTTGCACTCTGCGTGCATGATGACCCAGTTGAGTCTGTTGGTGTCGCGCCTCTCTACGATATAGTGGGAGACAGCATCGCCACCATCCTCAAGTGGAGGCTTCCAGCACAGAGTGCATGACTCCTCTGTGATCTTGCTGATCTCAATGCTGCCTTCACATATTCCGGGAGTATCTGGAACAAACAGATGTACTCAGTGTAATTTATTTTGAATAATCGTGACAAGTTAATACATGGTATAAACAGTGAAGCATAAAATTGCTTAAAATGCAGTCACTTACCAAGCACTTTAACATTGACTTCAGCAGTCTTGGTTCCGCTTACATTCCTGACTGTGAGGATGTACTTTCCAGTATCATCTCTGTCACAGAACTTGATGATAGCCATTGCCCTGGTGGGGGTGTACTGGAGGTGATACTTCTCACACAACTCCAGCTCCTTGTTGCCCTTGGACCAGGAAGCCTTGGGGTCAGGTCTACCTCCCACTGCAGCATCCAGAACCAGGTCTGAACCAGCTCTGACCTTCACGGTTTCAGATAAGAGTTTACTATCCAGCTGGGCCTTTGGAGGCTCTGTCAGGGGGCAAAAAGGAACATGGTCATTTAACAGTCATCTTACATATTTTTTAATTAACTGTTAAAATCAGAAGTGTGAAAGTGTGCTGTATTGGTGGTATTTGATCATGATTAGACGTGCAGATCTCACCAAAGTCGGTCTTGCACTGCACAGAACCAGTGGATTCTGAGGGCAGGCTGAAGACCTGGTTGCCATTCTTGGCGATAACTCTGAACTCGTAGGGCTCTCCCTCTCCCAAGGCAGTAACAGTGTAGAAAGTGTCTGTCACATTGGTGTAGTTACACTTGAGCCAGCGGCCCTCACCGGTTAAAGTGTATGGCTTCCGCTCAATGATGTAGCCCACAATGGGACTGCCACCATCATTCAGTGGAGACGACCATTTGAGGGAGACAGTGGTTCTTGTAACATTGGTGACTTCGGGCTTACTTGGTGGATCTAAAAACACATCAAATCAAAATTTCATCAGACATGTTTGTGCAATTAAGTAATGAGCTACTGGATTGTGTGATCCCAAACTGTTTTAAAACTCACCAACTGGGTTCTGAGCAACTGCTCCCTTGGAGGCCTCACTAGCTTTGCTCAGCCCAGCACTGTTCATGGCATAAACCCTGAACTGGTACTCCAGGCCTTCGACCAGACCCTCCACCTTGTAGTAGCACTCGAAGCAGGGGATGTTGTTCTCTCTGACCCACAAGATATTGTTCCTTTCCTTCTTCTCAATCCAGTAACCGGTCACCTTGCTTCCACCATCATTATAGGGCTCCTCCCATTTCATGGTCATTGTGTTAGCAGTGACATTGAAGACTGTAGGCCTTGTTGGTGGGCCAGGAGGTGCTGTGATTAAAAAAAAACAAGAGAGATTTTGTTCTTGAGCAAAGGTAACTAAATTCTAGACTTATTCAGCAGAAAACATTTTTAACAGACATTAATAGTCTAAGAAATGCTTAAAATGTATCTTTCCTTTATTATTCATATGTTAAATTACTAAGTTAAAAAGGTAACGTAATACTTACTGAAAGGGTGCTCTGCAACAACAGTCTCAGACTCAGTGGGCTTGCTGACACCAAATCTATTCTCAGCAGAGACCCTGAATGTGTACTGCATGTACTTGGTCAGGTGACTGACGTGAAGAGATGTGCGCTTTACGCTGGAGTTGATCAGCTGCCAGGCGGTGGAGCCAGACTCACGCTTCTCCACAATGTAGTTAGTGATGTCAGTGCCACCATCATCCTCTGGTGGTTGCCAGTTAAGGATACAGGACTCCGAGGTGATGGATGAGATTTCGATGGGTCCAGTTGGAGGACTGGGTCTACCTGTGACATTAACTTCAATGGTGAAGGTCTTGGTTCCTGCCACGTTCTCCAGAGTCAGGTAGTATTTACCACCATCTCCTCTCATGGCTTCCTTGACTGAGATGCTGGTTCTGTTCTTTGTTGTTTTGATGGTGACTCTGTCTGAGCTCTTCAGCCTCATCTCTTCGAGTTTCCAAGTGACCTTAGGAGCAGGTCTACCACTGATGGGAACATCAATGGTGAAGGTACTGCCAGACCTGCTTGTGACCAACTGGTTGGTGATCTCACTGAGGTCAGCAGCAGGTTCAATGTGAGGCTCTTTGACCAGCACAGGAGCCAGAGTTTCCCTAGGCTTGCTGTAGCCAGCTTCATTCTTAGCTTTTACACGGAAGTCGTACTCATCACCCTTGTTGAGCTTTTCAACATTATAGGTGAGATTGGTAGTGTTGCCAACGACCATCCATTTGTCTGTACCCTTTGGCTTAGCCTCAATTACATAACCCTGAATGCGGCTACCACCATCATGCTCTGGTTTCAGCCAGCCCAAGGACACAGAGTTGTCTGTGGTGTCCAGGATGTCCATTCTCTTTGGAGATGCTGGCTCTGCGGTGGCAATTACAGGCTCAGTGAACTCAAATGCCTCGCCAACACCGTGCTGGTTTTCAGCTGAGACTCTGAAGAAGTATGGTACTCCCTCCAGCAGGTCCTGGATCTTCAGAATATGCTGAGTGCAATTGCCACCAGACTGCTGCCAAGTGCGGCGGCTTGCCTCGCGTCTCTCAACAATATAGTGATGGATTCTGGCTCCACCATCATTTAGAGGAGCCTCCCAGATAAGTGTGACTGAGCCTCTGGTTACCTCCTTGAAGACAACGTTCTGAGGAGGTCCAGGAGTGTCCATAACCTTCACAGTGAATGTAATGGCCTTGCTGCCACTAGTGTTCTCCAGCTTAACTGTGTATTTGCCTGTATCATTTCTTGAACAGTTCTCAATACTTAGAGAACTGTATCCATCTGTAGTTGTGATCTCTGATAAGACACCCAGCTCTCCTTCTTCCTTTACCCAGGTGGCAGTGGGAATTGGTTTTCCTCTGAAGTAAATGCCCAGGCATACTGAACCTCCAGCCTTGACAATATGGGTCTGCTTGAAGGTGGCATCAATATCCACTTGTGGTGGTGTTAGCCTGTCCACAGCCTGAGCAGGCTCTGGAGTCTCCCTGTCCTCACCTCTGCCCACGTGATTGACTGCTGCGACACGGAACTTGTACTCAGCTCCTGTCTGTAGACCTGTTACCGTGTAATTTGTTTCTGCCACCAGTTGCTCATTTACTCTCTTCCATTCTGTTTCCTCTCCCTTCACCATCTCAATAATGTAGCCCAGGATGTCCATGCCTCCGTCGTCTGCAGGCCTGGTCCATTCGAGGCTGATAGAGGTGTTTGTTGAGTCTGACACACAGATCACAGATGGAGCACAAGGAATATCCTTTGGCTCTGCAGCTTTGATTGGCATAGAGATGTTGCTAGGAGCTCCAACACCAGCGTCATTCACAGCCATCACACGGAACTCATACTCCATGTCCTCTGTCAGGTGGAGCACCCTGTGAGCGCATTCAACAATGGGCTTCTTGGTAATCACCTTGTAGAACCGGACAGTCTTCTTCTCTCGTTTCTCAAGGATGTAATACTGAATGGGGTTTCCACCATCAGATGTTGGAGGAGTCCAGGACAGGGTGATGCTGTCTCCTGTCACCTCAGTAGCATCAGGTGTGCCTGGAGCCTCAGGAGTAGCTGAAGGAAACAGTTGTCAAAGATGAGTGAAATTTCTGCTTTGACTAAATAAAGAAAATGTATAGACATCGACTTTTATCTGTCTGAAACATTTCCACTTACTGTATTGCATCTGTGCAATTATGGGGCTGGATTCCAAAGGTCTGCCAACTCCAAACTTATTAACAGCAGAGACCCTGAACTGGTACTCATTGGTCTTAATGAGCTTGGTTGCACTGAAAGTGCACTCCTTACACTCATCAGACACCAAGGCCCAGGAGATCTTAGAGGTCTCACGCTTCTCAACAATGAAATGCGAAATCTCAGAGCAGCCATCATTCTCTGGTGGATTCCAAGACAGAGTGCACTTGCCCTCTGAGATGTTGCTGAAAGTGATGGGACCCACTGGCTCCCCAGGTGTGTCTGCATAGGTGTGAGATTAAAGTTACAACATAAATAAATACAGTGATTTAAACAAGTGCACAGTAATGTAAAGAAAAAAAATGTTAAAACTGTGTACCTTGGACTTGAACAAGGATTTTCTCCTTCTTGCTTCCAGATCCATTGGTAGCTTCCACAGTGTAGAGGCCACGGTGTGTACGATCAGCGTCCCTGACAAACAGCGTGCTAGATCCAGCTACATTGATGATGTCCATCATCTTTTTGGTAACTTCCACACCATCTCTGTACCAGACGACCTTGGGAACAGGGCGTCCAGTGATGGTCACCTTCAGCCTGATGTTGTCTCCTGCCTTGACTGTTAAGCCCTCAAAGTATTCTGGGCCAAACTCAATATTTGGAGCAGCTGGTTGAAAGAAACGGGATGCATTAGTTCAAATGTGTAGCTTTACTAAGCCTGACAAATGTAATTTTCAGAATGATGAGTTGAAAAGTATGGTTTGCATTGCTGTTACCTTTAGCTAATGAGTTCATTACATTATTTACCCATCAACCCCGATGTTCTGTAGTACAACCTCCTCATTACTCACCGTTCTCACTTCGGACAACAATCAAGCCAGAGGAGTTGGAGGGAGGACTGACGACACCAATGGCGTTTCTGGCAATCACTCTGAACTCATAGCGTTCATTTGTTGCCAACCCAGTGACAGTGTACTGGCAGTCATGTACATCAGTCAAGTTGGCCTTGAACCAGCGGCCATGTCCTTGGCGTTTCTCAATGTTGTAGCCAGCAATCTTGCTGCCACCATCACGTTTTGGAGCATCCCATTTCAGTGTCACCGAGTCACTGGTCACATCAGTGTAGTCGGGCTGGCCAGGAGGATCTGAAAAACATGAGATACATCTTATAACTCATTTTTGTTTGTGTGAACCCAGTTATTAAGTTCTTTAACTCTAACTATTTGTCTAGGATTTAGAGCAGGAATGATTGTGCTTAACTTGTTAGAATGTCAGTATTTAATATAATCATCTGAACCAGCACTCACCAACAGGACTGACAGCCATGGTTGGCTTGCTTTCATCACTCATTCGACTGAAGCCAGCATCATTCTGGGCATAGACTCTGAAGGAGTACTCCAGGCCTTCAATGAGTTCCAGGATCCTGAAGTCTGTTTCTTTGATCAACACAGTGTTCACTTTCTGCCACATGATGCTGTTCTTTTCCTTCTTTTCCACATGGAAGCCCTGAATGGGCGTACCACCATCATAGATAGGCTTTTCCCACTGGATGGTCATTCCATCATTGGTGACATTGTACACAACAGGCTTGCCTGGTGGGCCTGGAGGCCTGAACTGGTGCTTAGCAATCACCATCTGTGAGACCAGAGCCTCACTGACACCATATCTGTTCTCAGCACACACTCTGAACTGGTACTGGACACCCTTGATCAAGTTGGGGACCTTGAACTGAGTATCCTGTACACTGGAGCAAACCATCTTCCAGTCAGACTGGGAGGTGTCACGTTTCTCCACAGAGTAGCAAGTGATGTCTCCACCACCATCGTCATTAGGTTCATCCCAGGAGATCATGATGCTCTCAGCTCTCACTTCATCTAGGCGGATGGGTCCAACAGGCTTTGATGGTGGTCCAAGTGTGATGACATGGATGTGGAAAGATCTCCTGTTGACCTTATTGTCAAGAGTCAGGGTGTATTTACCTTCATTCTCCTTCTTCACATTCTTAATCATCAGAGTGGCTTTGTTTTCTGTCTTCTTGAAGCGGACTTGGTCACTCTCCTTCAGAGGCAGGTTGTCCTTCAGCCACAGAATAGCTGGTTTGGGTTTACCTTTGTATGGCAACTCAATGTGCACATTATGACCTAGGCGAACACTTATTCTGCCATCTGGGTACTCTGCAAGGCTTGCCTCAGGTGTTATAATGTAGTCAATGACCTTGATAGGCCCAATCTCAACAAAGTCACCCTGCCCCTTCTCATTCCTGGCTGCAACTCTGAAGAACACATCTGAGTGCTCCTTGAGTTTCTTGACCTCAAACTCACACTGTCTGCTGGTTCCTCCCAATGACCACTCATCTCCCTGGAGCTTCTTCTCAATGACATAGTCAGAGATGATGCTACCGCCATCATAATCAGGTTTCAGCCACTGCAGAGTGACAGAGGTCTTGGATGAATCCTTCATGGAGACCTCCTTGACTGGTCCTGGAGTCTCTGTAGCCTTCACAGGCTCAAGTGTTTCACATGGATCACCAAC
This sequence comes from Lutjanus erythropterus, assembly GCF_056507025.1. Classification (NCBI taxonomy): domain Eukaryota; kingdom Metazoa; phylum Chordata; class Actinopteri; order Lutjaniformes; family Lutjanidae; genus Lutjanus; species Lutjanus erythropterus. The sequence continues at coordinate 43,013,347 of NC_139324.1, forward strand.
ACCATTCTCATTCTCTGCCAACACACGGAAGAAGAAGGATGTCTTCTCAGACAGATCTTCAATAGTATATGTTGTTTCTGTGCATTTGGTTGTCACTGCAGAGTAGGATCTCTTGGACGAGTCCCTCTTCTCAACAATGTAGTTTGTGATCTCAGCACCACCGTCGAGGAGTGGAGGCTCCCAACAGAGAGTGACCTTTCCACGGGTCACATCCTTCAGGACCAGATTCCTGCACTGAGCTGGAGTATCCTGGACCTTCACAGACAGGGTCAGTGTCTTGGGCTCTCCCACACCATTCTCTATTTTAACTGTGTACTTTCCAGTGTCAAGCCTGGTAACTTCACGCATAACAAGGACTGTGGTGGTGTCTGAGTGGTGGAACTCATATTTGGGGTTGCGGTCGATGCATTCCTCTCCCTTGCTCCAGGAAGCAGTGGGAGCAGGTCTTCCCTTCAGAGGAACAGACAGCTCCACATCCTTGCCAGCCTTCACAATGTAGTGAGTTCTCATGGCCACATCTGAGTCAATCTGGGCCTCCTCTGTAAAAATAATAAAAAATATTCAAGGTCACAAAGGGACTGCTTTATGGTTTATACATTGAATTTGCTTTGCATTTTTATTATCACTGATTAAGTTACCCAGGATATCCTTAGCCTGCACAGGCTCAGTCATCTCCAGAGGCTCTCCACGGCCAGCAGAGTTGACAGCAGAGACTCTGAAGAAGTAATTGACATCTGGTTTTAAGTTGTGAACTGTGTACTCTGTTGTCTTGACCTCTCCCTTGGAGGTAATCATTGCCCACTCTTTCTCTCCTTCAACAAGCTTCTCCACCATGTAGCTGATGATTTCACTGCCTCCATCCCATTCCGGCTTGGACCAGCCCAAGGTGATGGATGTCTTTGTGGAGTCCACCACCTTCAGCTTGCAAGGCTCATCTGGTGGATCTGTAAGTAAAATGTATTTATTAGGTGAAGGTGTACATCTATCTTGTTTTTGTTGGAAATCTGTGAATTTAGAGTACTTACCAACTGGGTCAGCAGCCTTGTAGAAGTCTGATACATCAGAGAACGGTCCCTCTCCTGCCTTGTTAATGGCACAGACACGATACTGATACTCGTTTCCTTCTGTCAAATGGTAGACGGTCTTTTTGACGTCAGTGATAGGGTCTTTGTAAACTCTGATCCAGCGCAAGCTCTTCTTGTCACGTCTTTCCAGGTAGTAGCCTGTCACGGTGCTGCCTCCATCTACACCTGGTTTGTCCCATTCTACCACCATGGTGGACTTAGTGATAGTATTCACCTCAGGGGTATGAGGCTGCCCAGGAGTTACTGGAGAAATATATAACAAAGACATTGACAAACTTGCAATGGTAACATGAAGAACAATTTTGATGAATCCATTTTTCCCCTATGAAAGCAAAGAATAGCTGCACAATAATTATGTGAAAAATCAGAAAAATCTCAAAGAACTAGACAACTGCAGAAGCTCAGTCACAAAATATGGTATTACTTATTAACATAAACAATCACAGTTGCAACACTCCACAGCCCAAAACGTACCAAAGGCGTTCTTTGCGATGACTGGCTCAGACTCCAGTGGCTCTCCAATGCCGAACTTATTAACACCCATTACACGGAACACATACTCATTTCCACGGACCAGCTTGCCAACTGTGACAAATGTCTGCTCGTGCCTTTCTGAAACTGTTGACCAGACCACTCGGCTGGTTTCACGTCTCTCAACAATGTAGTGGGTCACCTTGGAACCTCCCTGGTCAGACTCAGGCACAGGCTCCCAACAGAAGACCATTTTATCTGCTGTGACTAAGTTGAAATTAATGATGCCAGCTGGAGGTCCAGGTTTGTCTAAGGGGAGGCAAAAAACATGGAAGAGCATATGAACATCAAATACAGGGATGGTGGAAGACTATGCTAAATATAAGTATCTCGATTCAAATAGTTTATGTATTCAGAGTTATGGATATATGAAGTGGCAAGGCAAGAATTTCAAAATACCTAGGATTTCAATCCTGATGGTTGCTGATGCTGAGCCAAGAACATTCTTGATCTTGACCTCATATGAGCCTGTGTGAAGGCGAGCTGCATCCTTGATCAGGACAGCAGAAGACTCAGTTGTGCTTTCAACAGACATGGTAGAGGTTGCTACCAGTTCTTTTCCATCCTTGAGCCACTCAATCGTTGGCAGAGGCTTTGCAATGATTCCGACTTTAAGCTTAAGTGAAGCTCCAGCCTTGTACTGAACCACATCCAGATACTCTGGAGGAAGGTCAATGGCTGGGGTACCTGTGGGACATAATATAGTAATTTAAGTAATATATAAATAATTCCAATAAAGAAAAATAAATAAAGAATAAATAATAAAGAAAACATGTAGCCATAGATGTAAATCACAAACTCACCACATGCATCGACACAAGTGACTGGGCCAACAATAAGAGATGGGTTGCTGACAGACCCAACAGCATTCTTAGCATACACTCTGAACTCATAGGACTCATCCTGGCTCAGTCCAGATACAGTGAAGCCCATCTCAATGATATTTGTAAAGTTGGCCTTCACCCATCTGCCATTGGGAGCATCCCTTCTCTCCACACTGTAGCCGGTAATCTTGCTGCCGCCGTCGTACGGAGGCCTCTGCCAGGCCAGGCTGACAGAGTTCTTGGTGACTTCAGTGATACGGACATTTGCTGGGGGCTCTGTAGCATTGAGAGTGAGAAAAATGACATTTTCATTAAACAACAGAAAACTGTTTTTTTTTTTAAATGTATGCTGTCTCTATTATTTCAGACTGTAGGCCAATTTAAAATTGGAGATAATTAGAAATACTTACCGCAGGCATCAATAGCAAGCACCTCTTCAGAGGTCTTGCTCATCTTTCCAATACCGGCAGCATTTTCAGCTGCGACCTTGAATTCATAGATGAGGCCAGGGCAGATGTTTGTGACTCGCCACTGGTTTCCTGAGATTGCTGTCTTATTGACCTTCTGCCAGAGGATGCTGCTCCTCTCCTTCATCTGGAGATGATATCCAACCACAGGGTTTCCGCCATCATTGACCGGTTCGTTCCAGCACACCGTCAGGCTTTCTCTAGACACAAAGCTGAGCCATGGAGTGGATGGAGGTCCAGGGATGGCTGTAATGGACAACATTCATGTTACTGATGACAGAAATTTGTAATCCCTAAGACAAAAGTGGCGTTAGAATAGGAAGATTATTTTTACTCTACATAGTATATCAGTTGGTTATCCACAAAAAGTGAGTTAAAGATATGAAAGCTACACTTATTCTTGCCAACTTGTATTGAAGTGCATTAACTTACTGTATGGAAGCTTTATCATGACTGGCTTGCTGTCAATGTGGTCGCTGACACCATAGCGATTCTCAGCCTTGATTCTGAACTGGTACTCCTCTCCCTTGGTCAGCTTGGTAACCTTGATAGCACTTCTGGCAATGCTAGTTGACACCTCTGCCCAGGTGGGAGTGCTAGTTTCACGTTTCAGAACAATGTAGTTGGTAACAGGACTGCCACCATCATACTCTGGAGGAGCCCATTTCAGACATACAGTGGTCTCTCCGACCTCTCCAACTTCGACTGGACCAATAGGAGGTCCAGGTCTGTCCAGCACAACAAAAATAATGAAGATCTTGGTGGTACCTCCCACATTTGAGGCAGTGACTTCATACTTGCCAGCATCACTTGAAATGCTCTCATTGAGGGTGATGATTAAACTGTCTGGAGTTACTTCTGTTAGTAGCCTCTTGGATCCTTTGATGACAACATTGTTCTTTGACATAGTCACCTTAGGCATGGGCCTGCCAGTGAGAGGAATCTCAAAGGTAAGGTTGGATCCTGCTCTCACATAAACTGTATTCTTGGGGTAGTTCTTCAGGTCAAACTCTGGAGCCTCTGTTGAAAAAGTAAGATAGGAATGCGATCAGTAACGTCACTGTAAAATTGTCATTTTCATTTCATAGCAATACAGTTTTTCCAGTCATTAACCTACATTATATATTACTTTGATAATGCATCTGCAGAAATAGCGAATTATATATTCTATGCATGGCATCCTGTTTTGTAGGGACAATAAAATGTGAATAAAATAACTAATATCAAAATGTAGTGTAATGCTAGAGATAATACCTTGTATTTCCTTGACCAAAACAGGAACAATCATCTCCTTTGGTTCACTGAGTCCAGCATGGTTCTCAGCACGGACTCTGAAGAAGTACTCAGCACCCTCCCTCAGGCTCTTGATGGTATGGCTCATGGTCCTCACAGTGGCACACTTCACCCACTTGGTTTGTCCTTTCTCCAGGGCATCAATAACATACCCAGTGACTCTGCTACCACCATCATATTCTGGTCTTGTCCAGACAATTGTAATGCTGTCCTTGGTAACATTTGCAACTCCAAGTTTCATGGGTGGACTTGGTACCTCTGTAACAGACAGTAGGAAATATTATTATACACATTTTGTTTAAAGTATAATGGTTGTATAAAATCAAGTTAACAGCTACTATATTTTAATTAATTAATTATTAACTCAGTTCATGTTACCTGTAATCTTTGTTCCAGTCTTGGCCTCTTGAGGAACACCCACTCCGTACTCATTTTCTCCAATAACTCTGAAATAATACATGGCTCCTTCCTGCAGATCTTCTACCTTGTAAGTCATTACGTGGCAATTGCTAGTCACACACACCCAGGCCTTCTTACTGGCCTCACGTTTTTCAACATGGTAGGCCTTCACTGCATCACCACCATCATTCTCTGGAGCTTCCCAAGTGAGTGTTGCGGAATCTCTGGTCACTGCTGAAACTTTAACATTGACGGGGGGTCCAGGAGAGTCAAGCACCTTGACTGTCATGGGCAAAGTTGCTTTTCCCAGTGGTGATTCAATTGTAACGGAGTACTCTCCAGTGTCATTTCTAGTTGCCTTTTCAAGGGTCAACGAAGTGCTGGAGTCCGTTGATTCAATGGTTCCTCTGACCTTTAGATCAATGCCCTCCTTGGCCCATGTCACTGATGGCACGGGTTTGCCCTTGAATGGTACATTGAGAGTAAATGCAGTGCCATGCTTAACCATAAGTACTTTACGCATCTCAATATCAACATCAAATGATGGTTCTGAAGTTCTGTCCTTTGCTGCAGCTCCATCCGAATATGGGCCGCGTACACTGCTGCCAATTTTGTTTATTGCCTTGACACAGAATTCATATTCTGCATCTGTCTTTAGTCCAGTTATTGTAAACTCCAAGCTCTTGGTAAGAGGGATAGCCTCAACCCATCTTGCAAGTTCTTCAGGTGATTCAGGTTCCTCCTCTTCCTCCTCGTAATATTCTTCCTCATCTTCCTCAACCTCTGGCTTTGGTTTGCGAATGTAGTCTCTGTACTCTACACTATATCCAAGGATGGGAGCACCGCCATCATCTGTTGGTGGTTTCCACACAATGGTCACACTGTCCTTGGTTGAATTGACAATCTTTGGCTTGGTTGGGCGAGAAGGAACAACCAGAGGATCTAGAGCTCTAAATGATGCAGATGGTTCACTTGGAGGACTCAGACCTGCAGCATTTTCAGCATAGACTCTGAAGTCATACTCACAGCCCTTACGCAGTTTGGTTGCTACGGCGGTACATTCCACAACTGGATCTCTGTTCACACGCACCCAACGCATACCTGTCTTCTCACGGCGCTCAATCACATATCCAATGATGGGGCTGCCTCCATCACTGGCTGGCTTGCACCAGGTGAGGGTCATTGTATCACCTGTTATGTCAGTGACATCAACACCAACTGGAGCAGATGCAAAAGTATATGGATCTGTAATCTTTACAGCATCACTCTCCAGAGCCTCACCATTTCCATGCTTGTTGACAGCCAAAACTCTGAAGATATATTCATTGCCCTTGAGCAGTCCTGTGACTTTGAAGTATGTTTTTGTGACGTCTCCCTTCACCATTGTCCAAGCCAAGCCACTGGTCTCACGCTTCTCAACAATGTAATGTGTGATTTTAGCACCACCAGTCTCCTGAGGAGGACCCCATGACAGAGTGCACTCCTCAGCTGTAAGGTCTGAGATTTGCAGAGGTCCTGCTGAGGGTCCTGGCTTATCTATAATCACACAGTTTATTGGCATAATAACTGTTCCAGCAATATTCTGTAAGGTCAGGGCATACTGTCCAGAATCTCTTCTGATGCAATCCTTCACAATAACAGAAGTGCTGGTATCTGTTGAAACAATCTGGATTCTGGCTCTCAGCTCAATTTCTTTACCGTCCTTGGTCCAGGAAACAACAGGGGCAGGACGTCCAGCAAGGTCAGCATTAATCTTCAGAGTTTCTCCTGCTTTTACAAACACTGTCTCTCTGAACTTGACATCCATCATGATGCGTGGTGGATCCACATCATCCTTTACAGTGATGGAGCCAGTGTTGTCAGATGGCTCACTGAACAATCCAGCTGCATTCTTAGCAATGACACGGAAGTCATACTGACTATTCTCTGTAAGGCCTGTCACATCATAGTGGGTTTCAGGCACATTGGTGAAGTTGCACCTAGTCCAGCGCCCTTCAGGAAGGTCTCTGCGCTCAATGATGTAGCCAGAAACTTTGGCTCCACCATCATACTCTGGTTTGTCCCAGGACAAGGAGACAGATGTTCTGGTAACAGCAGTGACCACAGGTGTACCTGGAGGGTCACATGGATCCCTGGCTGCTACACCTTCACAGGCCTTGCTACATTTACCAATACCAGCAATATTTTCAGCATAGACACGGTATTCATACACCATGCCCTCTTCAATTCCATTGACTTTGTATTCTGTATCTTTGATCATTCCTCTGTTCATCTTTGTCCAAAGAATGCTTGAACGCTCTTTCCTCTCCAGATGGTAGCCTAAAACAGGACTACCACCATCATTGACTGGCTCATTCCAAGTCACCAACATGTAAGACTTGGTGGCCAGTTTCACTATGGGTGTGGATGGAGGTCCAGGCTGTTTAAAGTTATACTGAGCAGTGATTCCAGGTGAATCCAGACTTATACTCTTTCCATAACGGTTGACTGCATAGATGCGGAATTGGTACTCTGAGCCATGTGTTAGGCGGCCAGCCTTGAAAGCTGTCCTGGCAACATTACTTGCTACCATCTGCCATTCCTGTGTGTTTGTGTCTCTTTTCTCCACAATGTAGTTGCTGATAGAGCAGCCCCCATCATAATCTGGTGGAGACCAGGACAGTGTGATGCTGTCTGAGGTCACAGCATCGGCCTTGATAGCTTTAGGAGGACCTGGTTTATCAAGGACAACAACTCCAATATCTGCTGTGATAGTTCCTGCTGAGTTAGCCAGGGTGATCTCATACTTGCCAACATGTTCTCTGCTAGCCTCTTTGATGACAATTTTGGATGAGGTTGCAGTGTTCAAGATGGTGATTGATGATGTTTGCTTCAAAGGAAGGCCATCCTTTTTCCACGATACAACAGGCTTTGGCCTGCCTCTTACCGGAACCTCAAGAGTGAGGTCATCTCCTGCCTTCACACTATATGTGGTAAACAGTAAGTTGGTAGATGGCTCAATTGCAACATCCTTTACAACCACAGGCAAGCCAAGATCCTTTGGCTCACTCTTTCCCTTCTCATTGATTGCAATAATTCTGAATAAATAGGCTTCATTAGGAGTCAGATTGGCAACAGTAGCTTCTGGCACCTTGACTGTACATGCTGTGCCCCACTTATCTCCACTTTTAGGCTTAAATTCTACATTGTAGCACATTACTTTGCTTCCACCATCATGAGCAGGTTTGTCCCATGCCAGCGACACACTGGTCTTTGTCATATCTACAAGGGTGACCTTGCTTGGTGGCAGAGGTACCTCAGACACTTTGACTTCTTTGGTTTCAACCATCTGTCCTTGGCCATATTCATTAACAGCACAGACTCTGAAGTAGAAAATGCCACCTTCAGGCAGATCTTCAATCTTGAATGAGTTGGTTGTGCAGTTGCTAGTGATGGTAGTATAGGCCTTCCTGACAGACTCTCTCTTCTCTACAATGTAGTTTGTGATTTTGGAACCACCATCAGTAAGTGGAGTATCCCATGCAAGAGTCACTGAATCCTTCTTGAGCTCCTTCACAGCAAAGTTTTGTGGTGCACTTGGTGTATCCAGAATTCTCACAGCAACAGTAGCAGACTTTGTACCACTGCTGTTCTCCAGCGTTAGTGAGTATTTTCCACTGTCAAAGCGGTTAACATTGTCAATAACAAGCATGGTGTATGAACTGGTGGTGTCAATTGCAGCACGGTCTGTGAGAGTACCCTCAACCTTCTCCCATTTCACAGCAGGTTCAGGCCTTCCTCTGATGGTGACAAACAGACGCAGAGTTCCTCCTGCACGAACAGATACCACCTTTCTGAGATCGGCATCTAACTCAATCTCTGGTGCTTCTACCCTGTCGGAAGTAACCACAGTGCTGTGGACACTGGCAGCCTCACCCACTCCCTCAGAGTTGATAGCACAGACACGGAACTGGTACTCTACTCCCTCCTTCAGGTCTGTAATAGTTAGTTTAGTGGCTTGAATGCCAGTGGGTGGTGTGCACATGGCCCATTCTTTTTCAACTGATGCCTCTACGGCTGGTGCTACTTCTGCCTCCTCTGTCAATTCAGGCACTGGTGTATACTCCCTCATTTCAACAATGTAGCCCTTGATGTAGGCACCACCATCAAATGCAGGTTTGCCCCAGGACAGAGACACAGAAGACTTTGTGTAGTCTGTCACCTTGGGATGGTGTGGAGGTCCAGGTGGTGTTGTGGCATCACATGCTCTGTAGAATAGGGACAATTCACTGAGTTCTCCAATTCCAGCCTCATTCTCAGCAGCAACACGGAACTCATAGAAGTGGTCTGTCATTAGACCTGTGACCTTGAAGTGAGTGTCAGTCAGCTTTTGTCTGTTGCATTTTGTCCACCTTACACTGTCTTTGTCACGTTTTTCAAGGTGGTAGCCTTCAATGTCGACTCCACCAGTCTGTTCTGGAGCAGTCCATGACAAAACCATAGAGTCCTTTGTAATTTGACTTGCCTCTGGAGTTCCAGGAGCACTAGGTGGCTTATAAGGATTGCATGCAATGATGGGTTCACTCTCAAGATAATCACCAGCACCATATTTGTTGACTGCTCTGACTCTGAAAATGTATTCATTTGCAGGGAGCAAACTTGTTAGTTTATAGAACAGACCCTTGATATTTGAGGCAGCCACTGTCCAGGACAATCTGCTAGTCTCTCTCTTCTCCAAGACGTAGTGAGTGATACTAGCCCCACCATCTAGAGTTGGCTCTGCCCAGGCAAGGATGCATCTATCAGCCATGACTCCTGTCACTTTCATGGGTCCAGTGGGTGGACCTGGTTTATCAAGGACTTTGACAGTGATGGGGAAGGTTTTTGTGCCACCCAGATTTTTGAGGACAAGGTCATAGTGGCCACTGTCAAGCTTGGTTACATCCTTGATGGTGACAGCAGCACGTTTCTGTGTAGTTTTCACTTCAATGCGCAGGGCTTTGTCCAATTCCTTGCCCTCTTTTAGCCAAACAACATCAGGAACTGGTTTTCCATAGATGTCTGCATCAAGAAGCAAGTTTTCTCCAGCATTGACAACAATGACATCTTTGTATTTGGGATCCATTGAGGCCCTTGGTGGTTCAATTTCATCAGTAGCAGTAATGGGGCCAGAGCTGTCAGATGGTTCACTGAAGACTCCAGCTGCATTTCGTGCAATAACTCTGAATTCATATTGCTCATTCTCCGTCAGACCAGTGACAACATACTCAGTCTCAATGATATTAGTGAAGTTAGCTCTTACCCAGCGCTGCTCAGGAGAGGAAAGATCTTTCCTTTCCACAATATATCCATTCACTTTGCTGCCACCATCATACTGCGGCTTTGTCCACTGAATCTTAATAAGGTTCTTAGAAATAGATACAGCTTCAGGAGCACCAGGAGGGTCACATGGATCACGAGCAACAAAGGACTCAGACACTTTACTGCATCTACCAATGCCAACAATATTTTCAGCATAAACTCTGAATTCATATCCAATACCCTCCTCAAGATTGCAGATCTTGAACTGAGTATCAGTGATGAGAGTCTTGTTCAGTTTGTTCCACAGGATGCTGCTTCTCTCTTTGCTTTCTAGGTGGTAACCGATAACTGCACTTCCTCCATCATTGACTGGCTCATTCCATTCAATGATCATCATTTCCTTCGTTGCATATTTGACATATGGAGTTCCTGGGGGCCCTGGTGGTTTGTATGGATATTGCACAACAATGGCCTTGGAGTCCAGAGGCACACCCTTTCCATACCTATTTTCAGCTATGATTCTGAACTGGTATTCACCACCAGTCTTCAGCTTGGTGACCTTGAAAGCTGTTCTTGCAAGCTGTGTGGTGACTGCTTGCCATGTTGTAGTGGTGGTGTCTCTCTTCTCCACTATATAGTTCTTAACCTGGCATCCACCTGTGTACAGTGGGGGCTCCCAGGAAAGATGGACAAATGTGTTGCTCACTTCAACAACCTTTACTGGACCTGTTGGTGGACCAGGCTTGTCAAGAATAATGACAGACACATCCTCTGTGATTGTTCCAGCAGTATTGGTAAGTGTAATAATGTATTTGCCAAAATCCTCCTTGCATGCCTCAGTAATTTGAAGTCCAGTTGTTGTTGGAGTGCTGATCACATTGACTCTGGATGTCACCTTCAAAGGTTGACCATCCCTAGTCCAGGAGACTTTGGGCCTGGGTCTGCCAAGCACAGGGAACTCCAACTTGAGATCTTTTCCAGCTAATACACTGTATGTGTTGAATTGCATATTAATGCTTGGCTCCATGGTCATGTCACTGGCAACAACAGGTGCAGCAAGTGCTTTCGGCTCACTCTTACCCTTTTCATTGTAAGCAATAATACGGAATAGGTATTCTGTTCCAGCTGTGAGGCCGGTGACAGTGCCGTCACATGTCTTTGTATTTGTAGCAACTCCCCACTTATCTGTACCCTTAGGTTGCATCTCAATCAGGTATCCACCAATTCTACTGCCTCCATCATGCTCTGGTTTCTCCCAGGCTAGTGAAGCAGTGGTCTTGGTGACATCAGTGAGAGATACTTTTCCAACGGGCAGTGGTACCTCGGAGGCCTTAGAAGCCGTCTTCGTTTCAACTCCCTGGCCAATTCCGTATTCATTCTCAGCCATGACTCTGAAGTAGTACATCGCACCTTCAATCAAGTTGTCAACTTTGAATGTTGTTTTGGTGCATTTTGTGGACACATTTGCATAAGCCTTTCTTGTTGATTCACGTTTGTCAATAACATAGTTCTTGATTTTAGAACCTCCATCAATCAGTGGGGCATCCCATACAAGCGTAACAGAATCCTTTTTGACTTCTTTAACCACAAGATTCTGTGGGGCCCCAGGTGTATCCAGGACTTTAACAGCAACAAACTCGGACACAGTGCCACTGCTGTTTGTCAAGCTTAGGGCATATTTTCCTGAGTCACCTCTGTCACATGAGTCAATGGACAGTTGAGTGAAGTTGAGAGCTTTCTCGACCACCACCTTTTCAGTCAGGTCTCCCTCATCCTTAGTCCACTTAATCTCTGGTGTTGGTCTGCCCTTGAATGGAATATGGATTCTAACAGATCCTCCAGCTTTCACAACAATGCCCTTCCTCAGTTCAGAGTCAAGGTGGATCTCTGGTGGTTCCACCCTTTCCTCTGGCTTAGCTGTTCCAGAGAGCGCTGCTGGTTCGCCAACTCCTAGTTTGTTCAAAGCACACACCTGGATCTTGTACTCCTGACCCTCAGTAAGTTTGGTAATTTCATATTTGTTGACACGCAGGCCAGTGGGGGGAGTAACCATGGTCCATTCCTCCTCCTCAGCCTTGCAGACTTCAACAATGTATCCTTGAATGGTGCTGCCACCATCAGACAGAGGCTTACCCCATGACACTGTAATAGAAGTCTTTGTGGAGTCAATTACATGCACATATGCTGGGGCACCTGGTTTATACTTGGGATCACAGGCTTTGTAGTATGAACTTGGAATGCTTGGCTCTCCCACTCCAACTACATTCTCAGCAGCCACTCTGAACTCATATTCATGGCCAGTGGTTAGTCCTGTAACTCTAAAGGAGAGGTCAGTGACCTTCTGTCTGTTGCATCTGGTCCATTTGATTCCATTTCTGTCCTTCTTTTCAATGTTGTAATTGATAATCTCACTGCCACCATCAGATTCAGGGGCTGACCAAGTGACAGTCATGCCATCATGGGCAATGTTGGATATTTCTTCAATGTGAGGAGGACCCGGAGGAACAAATGGAGTCTTCATGATCACTCCACCAGATTCAAGTGGCTCACTGACACCATAACTGTTAACTGCCATGACACGGAACATATACTCATTGCCTTCCAGTAGTTTGGTGACTTTATAGCAAGTGTTGTTGCAGCTGTTCGAAACGACAGTCCAAGCTAGACGGCTGGTCTCTCTTCTCTCAATGACATAGTGTGTAATAGGACTACCTCCATCATGCAGAGGGGCACGCCATACCAGTGTGCATCTATCTTCAGCTACTCCAGTAATGTGGAGGGGTCCTTCACATTGACTGGGCCTGTCCAGAACCACAACCTTGAATGGAATAGTTTCACTACCAGCCACATTTGTTAGCTGGAGTGTGTACATTCCGCCATCAATTCTAACAGAGTCCTTAATGACAATCATTGCATGGTGTTCTGTGTTTTTGATCTCAAGTCTCAATGTATTCTCGATTGGTTTTTCATCCTTGAACCACTTGACTGTAGGCAATGGTTTGCCACGGACATCAGCATCTAGCTTGAATGTTTCTCCAGCATTGATGATAATAGTCTTAGTGAATGCAGGATCAATGGAGAATTTGGGTGCCTCCACATTATCACTTGCAGTGATTGGTCCACTGTTGTAGGATGGCTTGCTGATGGTACCGACGGCATTTTTGGCAATGACTCTAAAGTCATACTGCGCATTTTCAGTCAGACCAGTGACAGTGAACTGGGTTTCAATCACATTAGTGAAGTTTGCCCTTACCCACCTGCCCTCTGGCAGATCACGCTTCTCCACAGTGTAGCCAGTTATATTACTGCCACCATCGTACTCAGGTTTAGTCCACTGAATGACAATGGTATCTTTGGTCACATGGATGGCCTCTGGTGTGCCAGGAGGATCACATGGATCACGGGCAACACAGCCTTCCGAGACCTTACTGCACCTGCCAATGCCAACAATATTTTCAGCATAAACTCTGTATTCATACTCAACACCTTCATCTAAGGGGTGACTCTTGAAACTAGTCTCGTGAATAAGTGTCTTGTTGATTTTGACCCAGAGAATACTATTCCTCTCTTTCCTTTCAAGATGGTAGCCAAGAACAGGGCTGCCTCCATCTGAGACAGGCTCATGCCATTCAACAATCTGGTGGTCCCTAGAGAGAGAAGCGATGAAGGGAGTGCCTGGTGGGCCTGGCTCTCTGTATGGGTACTGAGCAACCACTGCAGATGAATCCAAACCATGACTCTTGCCATAGCGGTTCTGAGCAATGATCCTGAACTGGTACTCAGCTCCAGTCTTCAGTCTAGGCACTTTGATGGAGGTTCTGGCACAGTTGATGCTGACATTTTCCCATGTTGTTGTAGTTGTATCTCTCTTCTGTACAATGTAGTTTGAAATCTGGCAGCCACCATTGTGTTTTGGTGGGTCCCATGAAATTGTGACACTCTGTGTTGTGATTTCATCAAATCTAACAGGGCCGGATGGAGGGCCAGGCTTGTCAAGTACGATGATTTCAATAGTCGTGTCCTTCTTTCCAACTGAGTTAGCAAGATTTATACTGTACATACCACCATCATCACCTGCTGCCTCCTTAATACTCAGTGTTGTATGTGTTGCTGTGTTGAGGATATTAACTCTGGTAGTGAACTTCAAAGGAGCTCCATCTTTAGTCCATGAGACTGTTGGTTTAGGACGTCCAAAGATGGGAATGTCAACGTTCAGGTCTTTACCCACATGGACACTGTAGTTGCTGAATGCTGGCCGAATATCTGGCTCAAAGACTAAGTCCTTGGCCATCACGGGACCAGCAAGGACTCTGGGGTCACTTTTTCCCTTATCATTGATTGCTGTAACTCTAAACAGATATTCCTCTCCTGAGTTCAGATTGGATACAGTAGCCTCCATTGTCTTAAATGTGTTAACACCAGACCACTTATCCTGGCCCTTGAGCTGCATTTCAAGGAGATACTGCACAACTCTGCTACCACCATCATATTCAGGCTTCTCCCAGGCCAAAGAGATGCTTGATTTAGTTTGGTCTGTAACAATCAAGCTCTTTGGAGACTGGGGCACCTCTGAGACCTTAAGCGGGTCAACAGTTGCTGCAGGCAGGCCAACACCATGTGCGTTCTCAGCAAGCACTCGGAAGTAGTAACTGCAACCCTCCTGGAGTGGCTCAATCTTCCAGGAAAGAGCATGACAATTTGTTACAACAGCTGCATATGTTTTGCGTGTGCTTTCTCTCTTTTCAACAACATAGTTCTTGATCTTGGACCCGCCATCCAACAAAGGTGGCTCCCATGCCAGTGTCACTGACTGGTTTGTAATTTCTTTTACTTTCAGGTTAACAGGAGCACTAGGTGTGTCGAGAACACGGACAACAACAAATGCAGATTTGGTTCCACTGGAGTTCTCTGCAGTGACAGTGTATTTGCCACTGTCATTTCTGCTCATCTTGTCAATTACAAGGGATGTGTAACTACTGGTCACCTCGATCTGGGCAGTCTCTTTAAGTGCAGCTTCATCCTTGTCCCACTTGATGGTAGGGCTGGGCCTTCCCCTGATTGGAATAAACAATCTAAGGGACGCTCCAGCTTTAATGCTCACAATCTTTCTCAGTTCTGGATCAATGTCAAGGTCTGGCTCTTCTGCCCTGTCCTGAGCAATAATAGCTCCAGCAACATCAGCATGCTCGCCAACTCCAACTTTGTTGACTGCACATACTCTAAACTTGTATGCCTGGTTTTCCTTCAGGTTTGGAACTTCAAACTTGGTCTTTTTGACCCCTGTTGGTGGTGTGCACATTATCCATTCCTCAGCAGGCGCATCTGTGGCAGCCTCTGCAGCTGGGGCTTCAGCAGGAGCCTCAGCAGGCACTGCTGTGGTTGTGCAGCACTCAACAATGTATCCCTGAATCTCACAGCCTCCATCACAGACAGGCTTGCCCCATGACAAGAACACTGATGTTTTAGTTGTGTCAGTAACTCTTGGATTATGTGGTGGGCCAGGCTTGAAGATGGGATCAAGAGCTTTGTAGAATACAGTTGGGGAGCTTGGCTCTCCAACACCAACAGCATTCTCAGCTGCAACTCTGAATTCATAGCTATGGCTTTCTAGGAGCCCAGTGACCATGAAAGTCAAGTCAGTAACTGTTTGCCTATTGCATCTGATCCATCTTACACCTTCTTTGTCATGTTTCTCAATTATGTAGCCAGTGATAGGACTACCTCCATCTTCAGTGGGAGCCTCCCAGGTGAGCACCATTGAATCCTTTTTAATATCTGAAACTTCCAAGCTCTTGGGTGTTCCAGGGGGCATGTATGGATCTTTGATTATGACAGCAGCAGACTCAAGAGTTGCACCCACTCCAAAGTGGTTGACAGCCTGCACTCTGAAAATGTACTCATTTCCTTCCAGGAGCTTAGTAACCTTTAAATAAGTGTTTACCACTTTTGGGTCTACAACAGTCCAGACGAGTCTGCTTGTCTCTCTCCTCTCCACAATGTAGTGAGAGATTTTGCTGCCACCATCTTGTAGTGGTGGTTTCCATGCAAGGCAGCATCTGTCTTTCATTATTCCTGTCACAGCAAGAGGTCCCTCTGGTTCTCCAGGTTTATCTAGAACAACCACATTGACCTGTACAGACTTTTCTCCTCCTGGATTTTTCAAGAGGAGAATGTATTGGCCTCCATCAGATAGTTTAGCTTCCTTGACAGATATGTAAGCATGAGTAGGAGTGTTCTTGATTTCTCTATGAATGGTGTTGGCAAGCTCCAACTCTCCCTTCATCCAGTGGATAGAGGGCAATGGTTTGCCATGAACATCTCCGTCGATCTTGAAGCTGTCTCCAGCATTAACGACAATAGTCTGTGTGTACTCTGGGTCAATGCTGATACGTGGTGGTTCAATCTCATCCTTGGCAGTGATAGGACCAGTGCTGTATGAGGGCATACTGAAAACACCAGCAGCATTTCTGGCAATGACACGGAACTCATACTGATTGTCCTGCACAAGTCCAGTTGCAACATATTCTGTCTCAATGACATTAGTGAAGTTGGCCTTCAGCCAACGGCCTTCAGGAAGTTCCTTCTTTTCCACAATGTATCCTGTAACCTTTGCACCACCATCATACTCAGGCTTGGTCCAAACAATGGTAATTGAGTCCTTAGTGATCTTTGTTGCCTCTGGGGTGCCAGGAGGATCACAAGGATCTCTAGCAATTTGTCCCTCAGACACTTTGCTAACTTTGCCTATTCCAACAATGTTTTCTGCATAAACTCTGTATTCGTACTCCATTCCTGGTTCCAAACCAGTGGTTTTGAGGGTTTGGTCAGTAATAAGAGACTTGTTGAGTTTTACCCACAGGATGCTGTTTCTCTCTTTACGTTCAAGATGGTAGCCCAAGACAGGGCTTCCACCATCATTTACAGGTTCGTTCCAGGCGATAACCATGCTGTCCTTGGTGCAGGCTGCAATGGATGGTGTTCCTGGGGGTCCTGGGAGCTTGTATGGGTATTGTGCCACAATGCACTCCGATAGAAGAACTGGGCCTTTTCCATACCTGTTTTCTGCTGTGATTCTAAACTGATACTCAGAGCCCGTCTTCAACCTGCCTATCTTGATTTTGGTCCTTGCTAGGTTAGCAGATACAACCATCCAGTTAGTTGTTGATGTGTCTCTCTTTTCCACAATGTAGTGTTTGATGGTGCACCCACCATCATACTCTGGTGGGTTCCAGGAGATGGTTACACTGTCAGATGTGACCTCCTCTACCTTAACTGGACCACCTGGCTGGCCAGGTTTGTCAAGAACAACAATGCCAATATCTGCTGTTGTCTCTCCTGCTGTGTTGTTAAGAGTAATACGGTAATGTCCAACATCATCTTTAGTAGCCTCTTTTATGCTGAGGTTCAGCAGTGTGTCTGTTGCACCAAAGTTTACTCTGGTAGTTCTCTTCAGAGGCTCACCATCTTTTACCCAGTTGACAGCTGCTTTGGGCCGTGCAACAAAAGGAACTTCCACTGTCAGGTCTTCTCCTGCCAACACACTGAACGTGTTGAACAACATTTTAACTACAGGTGCAATCACAAGATCTTTTACGATCACAGGCACACCAATTTGACGTGGGTCACTTGTTCCCTTCTCATTTCTTGCTGCTACACGGAACATGTATTCTTCACCTGCATTGAGTCCACTAATAGTAGCTTCTGTTTCCTTTACAATCACAGCCTGGCTCCATTTATCAACACCCTTTGGCTGGATCTCAACAACATAACAGCCCACTCTGCTGCCACCATCATGCTCTGGCTTTTCCCAGGAGAGGGTGACACTGTTCTTAGTAACATCCTTGAGAGTAATTTTGCCAGGTGGCTGAGGTTTCTCAGACACTTTAACTGATTCACCAGTTTCAGTGGGCAGGCCAATGCCATATTCATTCTCAGCTAAAACTCTAAAGTAATAGTTACATCCTTCCAGGAGCTGGTCAACTGTGAAGGTGGTTTGATGGCAGTTAGCGTTGACTGTGGCATATGCTTTCCTTGTGGACTCGCGTTTTTCAACAATATAATTCTTCACCTTAACTCCCCCATCATTCACTGGTGGATCCCAAGTCAGAGTGACAGCTTCATTTGTTACAGCAGTAATCTTAAGATTCTGTGGAGCACTTGGTGTATCAAGCACTCTGACTTGGACTGTAACTGTCTTAGAGCCAGAGCTGTTTTCAATCGTAAGATTATACTTTCCACTGTCAAATCTGTTGACGTTTTCAATTACGAGTGATGTGTATGATGTTGTGCTGTCAATGGTTGCCCTCTCAATAGGCTCACCGTCTCCTTTGGTCCATTTAGCCTGAGGTGCTGGTCTGCCTCTGATAGGCACAAACAGTCTAAGTGAACAGCATGCTCTTAGACTGACAACCTTACGGAGCTCAGCATCCAAATCCATTTCTGGTGGGAGGAGTCTGTCCTCTGCCTTGGGATTGCCAGGTACCAATGCCGCCTCTCCAACTCCTTCACTGTTGAGAGCAGAGATGTTAATTTTGTACTCCTGGTTCTCCTTCAGGTTAATGATAGTGAATGAGGTGGCAAGGAGTCCTTCTTTGGGTGTCACAATAGTCCATTCCTGATCTTCCTCCTTTTCAGATGGGATGCAGGTCTCAACAATGTAGCCAGTGATGTCAGAGCCTCCATCATATACAGGTTTGTTCCAGGCAACAGTGATTGAAGACTTTGTTGTGTCCAAGATTCTGGGGTTGCATGGAGCCCCTGGCTTGTACAGGGCATCAGTGGCCTTGTAAAATGGACTTGCAGCACTTGGTGCACTTACTCCAGCAGCATTCTCAGCAGTTATTCTGAATTCATATTCGTGTCCGACAACAAGGCCTGTTGCCTTGAATTGCAGATCCTTGACCTTCCTCTTGTTGCATTTGACCCAACGTAGGCCTATTCTGTCTTTCCTTTCAATATTGTAGTGAGTGATGGGAGTTCCACCATCACTCTTAGGTGCTTGCCACATAACAACCATTGAATCTTTAGTAATAGCTGTCACCTCAGGATTTTCTGGAGGATCTGGAACCACATATGGGTTGTCTGCAATAGTGGGTTCAGAATCAAGAGCTTCACCAAGTCCATATTTGTTTACTGCCATAACTCTGAAGATGTATTCATTTCCTTTGAGCAGCTTTGTCACCTTGTGCTGTGTAACTTGCAGGTCTGAAACTACATTGGTCCAAACCAGTCTGCTTGACTCACGCTTCTCAATCACATATCCTTCAATCTTGGCACCACCATCATCTTCAGGTGGAGCCCAAGTGAGCACACAGTTGTCAGCTGTGACATTAGACACCTTAAGAGGTCCAACTGGTGGTCCAGGTCTGTCAAGCACTTTAACATTAAAGATATGCTTAGCAAATCCACCAACGTTAGTGGCAGTCAAAACAAATTCTCCACCATCTGATCTGATAGAGTCCTTGTTGGTCAGAGTGGTTGTCAGTTCTGTGAACCTAACTTCCAGTTTCATTGTGTTCTCAACCTCCTTTCCATTCTTGGTCCATACCATAGATGGAGTTGGTTGACCAGCAATGTCAGCATCAAGTTTGAAGGACTCTCCTGCCTTCAGGAGAACAACATCCTTGAAGATTGCATCAACCATAATGCGTGGCTCGATAATATCATCTTTACAGGTAATTGGGTCTGAGGGCTCAGAAGGCACACTCACTGCACCTGCTGAGTTTCTGGCAATGACACGGAACTCATATGAGGCATCTTGAGTCAGTCCACTAATAGTAAATGTCGTCTCAATGATGTTGGTGAAATTGGCCCTGATCCAGCGACCAGTAGGCAGTTCTCTTTTTTCTACAGTGTAGCCAGTGATTTTGAAGCCACCATCGTATTCAGGCTTGGTCCACTGAATAGTGATGGCATTCTTGTTGACAAATATTGGCTCAGGCTGACCTGGTGGGTCAACAGGGTCCAAGGCCAATATTGCTTCTGAGGCCTTGCTGGGCTTACCAACTCCCGCCATGTTTTCTGCCGAGACACGGAACTCATATGCAATTCCATCTTCAAGACCAGTGGATTTAAAGATGTTTCCTTTCACAAGACCCTTGCTGATCTTATGCCACATGATGCTGCTTCTTTCTTTTCTCTCAACATGATATCCAATGACTTCATTTCCACCATCAGACACTGGCTCATTCCAGCCAATTGTTATTGAGTCCTTGGTAAATGCAACAACACCAGGAGTACCAGGAGGTCCTGGGACTTTGAATGGATAGGCAGCCACCACTGCCTCTGAGGTTGTTGGTGGTCCAACACCATATCTGTTCTTAGCCTTTACTCTGAACTGGTACTCTGATCCAGTGGTTAAGCGAATGGCTTTGAACATGGTACGGATGACAGTGGAAGATAGCTCTGTCCACGTCTGGGTAGTGGTGTCTCTGATCTCAACCACGTAGTTATTGATTGGAACACCTCCATCATTCTCAGGAGTGTCCCATGCAAAGATGCAATAGGTTCGAGAAATCTCTACAATTTTAATTGGTCCCTTGGGTGGCCCAGGTACATCGTGTACTTTGACAATTATGTTGTCTGTCACAGAACCAACAATGTTCTTTCCTGTCATGGTGTATACACCACTGTCAGCTCTGTTGCATTCACTGATGCTGAGGATAACAGTAGCAGCTGTAGTTTCCACATTGGATCTCTGTGTGAGCTTCATGGCTGCGCCATCCTTTTGCCAAGAGACAGTTGGTCTGGGACGTCCCATAACTGGAATTTCAACCTTGATGTCATCTCCTGCCTTGGCAATAACAGTCTTCTGACATACGCCACGAAGGTCAAACTCGGGCAGGGAAGTAGAATCCTTAACAACAATGGGTTTGCTGTCACGGGGAGCACTTCTGCCGGAGTGGTTGACAGCCATCACACGGAAAATGTACTCCTCATTCTCATTGAGATTTTTCACTGTGAAATCCATGGTCTTGACTGTTGTTACATGTGCCCACTGATCAGTTCCCTTCTTCTGGGCTTCAAGGACATATCCCGTTATTCTGCTTCCACCATCGTGCTTGGGTTTGGTCCAAGCCAGGCTCACAGAGTTCTTGGTGATATCAGTAGGAATAATACTTTCTGGAGGAGTTGGCGCCTGGGATGCACGAATTGGATCAGCAGTTTCAACTGCCTCACCAATGCCATACTCATTCTCAGCAGACACTCTGAAGTAGTATTCACAGCCTTCACCCAAATCGCCAATCTTGGCTGAAGTGGTTGGGCAATTTTTAATAGCAGTAGCAAAAGCTTTGCGTGTTGATTCTCTCTTCTCAATGATGTAGTTTGTGATCTTGGCTCCACCATCAATGAGAGGCATCTCCCATTGAAGAGTAATACTTTCCTTATCAATCTTGACAGGTTTCAGGTTAAGTGGAGGTCCAGGTGAGTCCAGAACTCTCACTTGTATGGAGGCACTCTTCTTTCCAGCAGAGTTTTCAAGGGTAAGCTCATATTTGCCTGCATCAATCCTTGAACTCTCAGGGATGATCAGCATTGTAAATGACTCAGTGCTATCAATGACGGCACGTGGAACAGGACCACCCTCCTTGGTCCAGGTGACTGTAGGTGTAGGACGTCCCTTGATTGGCACAAAGAGGCGAATTGAGCAGCCAGCCCTGACAACAAGGGTTCTTCTCAGCTCAACATCCAACTCCAAATCAGGTTCAGCTGCCCGCTCCACAATCTCAACCAGTTCCTGAGTTTCAGCAGGTTCACCTGCTCCCTTAGCATTCACAGCACTAATTCTGAAATAGTATTTTGCACCAGTTTCCAGTTCAGGAACAACAAACTCAGTGATTCTAAGTGGATATGAAGGGGTATCTTTCACCCATTCTTCTGTTCCTTCTTTCTTGTGCTCAATCACATATCCAGTAACTTCAAGTCCACCATTATCAAGAGGTTTTCCCCAGTTTAGGGTGACAGTGGTCTTGGTTGTGTCTGTGACTCTTGGATTGACTGGAGGTCCAGGCACATCTGCCAGACATAAAAAAAAGTGGTTAGTGTCTTTTATAACAAAATACAAGACTCTCTAAAAACAGGTGATTTCATTTTAGTATCTTAATGTATGAAATAATTTAATAATTTAATTTATTTTTACTTACAGGCAACAACTATTGTTCTGACAGGCACAGATGGTTCACTTGGCTCTCCAAAGCCAGCTCTGTTCTCAGCAAGAACACGGAATTCATACTCAATGCCCTCGGTGAGACCGGTAACTTCATAGCTAAGCTCAGCAATGGATTTCTTGGATGCCCTGATCCATCTCATACCCCTTTTCTCCTTCTTCTCAACACAGTAACCTATGATGTCACTTCCTCCATCCTCAGCTGGTCTTCTCCAGGTCACAGTGGCTGAATGTCCATCAACTTTCTCAACCTCTGGTTTAGATGGTGGACCAGGAGGACCTACATGGACAAAAAAACACATTCATGAATTTGCTTCATCTTCCAGAGACATCTTACCTTTAAAAATTAAGCACAAATGTAGGATGTAAGATTAGAACATTGAGGAACATTAACCAACTGCACATACCGAATCTATCGACCATCTTGACTGCCTCAGAATGAGATGGCTCACTGGCACCATACTGGTTAACAGCAGAGACTCTGAAGAAGTACTCATTGCCCTGGATAAGCTTGTTGGCCACATAGTGACAGTCAATGACCTTCTCTTCCAGGACAGTCCAGAGCAGGCGGCTGGTCTCTCTCTTCTCCAGGGTGTAATACTTGATAGGAGAGCCTCCATCCTCAGTAGGAGCTGTCCAGGTAAGAGTGACTTTTTCAGAGGAGACACCACTGCATTCAATGGGTCCAGGAGCACCAGGAACATCCAGAACTGTGACCTTAACGGTTTCCTCTTTCACACCGAAGGGGTTGCTGGCAGTGATGACATACTCTCCAGTGTCCTTCCTTCCGGCATACTTGATGGACAAAGTGGAGGAAGTTGCAGTGGTCTCAATATGAACAATATCAGAGGGTTTAAAGTACTTTCCTCCCTTTGACCAGCATGAGGTTGGTGCAGGTTTGCCTAAAATGCTTGTGGCAGTAATAACAATTGTATCACCAGCTCGAACAGTCAGACCCTCCTTCACCTGAGTGTCGATAATAATGGTTGGTGCAGCTGTTGGATAAAATAGAAAAAACTTTATTTATCATGCATTATGCCAAGATAATCATTGAAAGTATGCTGAGACATAAGTAAAACAACTTCTTAGTGGTAGGTTTATATCTCACCATATTCATCTGTGCAGATAATGGTATCTGTCTGCTCAGAGGGTGGGCTAAGAGCACCTGCGGCATTCTTTGCCCTGATTCTGAATTCATATTTGCAGCCCTCCTGCAGATTTGTTACAGTGAATGCAGGCTCAATGACATTCACATTGTTGGCTTTCACCCAGATCTTAGAAGGGAGGTCACGCCTCTCAACGATGTAGCCAGTCAGTCTGTGGCCACCATCGAACTGTGGCTCAGTCCACTGGAGGGTCACAGTGCTTCTGGTGATGCTGATTACATCAGGTTTACCTGGGGCATCTAATGACAGGGACATAAAAATTCTGAAGGCACTGTTGTGAATTTTACAGAATGTGTATTTTTCTTTTATACTTATTGCCGCTATATCACTTTGTACACTTACCAATGGGATCCAGGGCCACCCGTGGATCAGTGGGAGCGCTTGGTCTGCCAATACCAGCTAGGTTGATGGCCATGACTCTGAACTCGTACTCCAGACCTTCAGTCAGCCCAGTTACCTTGTGTTCCTTCATCTTCAAGGCGGCTGGACTTGCCCTCTTCCACAACATACTATTCCTCTCTTTGAACTCAACATGGTAGCCTGAGTGCAGTACCAAACAGGTACAGAAACAGAAACAAAATCCATATTAAACTCACATGCACATCATATCAATATCATTTAAGGTACTATAAGAAGCAAAGAGCAACTTAAATGATGAAATAACATAGATGTTTGATGGTAGGTAGGTCAAATGTCCAAGCTAACTGCACCTGTGATAGGAGAGCCTCCAGTCTTCCTGGGGTCAGACCATGCCAGGTAAGCAGAGTCATGGCGCATGCTCATTATCTGAGGTGGAGGAGGAGCATCGGGAACATCTGCAGAATAACAGTGATATTGTACAGTGGGAAGAAGATTAATTTTTAAGTTCAACAACATTCAGCCTTTAAAATATAAGTTACAGTCACTTACTGAATGGATGTTTAGCAATGACAGGATCAGACTTGAGTCCCTCCCCAACGCCATACTTGTTCTCAGCACAGACTCTGAAGATGTACTCTGTGCCCTCATGGAGACCAGTCACCCTCATGGTGTTGGTCTCCACAGCGGAGGACACTGTCACCCACATGTTGGTGATGGAGTCCCTCTTTTCCAGAATGTAATTTGTGATCTCTGAGCCACCATCATCCTTAGGAGCGCCC
Organism: Lutjanus erythropterus; assembly: GCF_056507025.1. Taxonomy (NCBI): domain Eukaryota; kingdom Metazoa; phylum Chordata; class Actinopteri; order Lutjaniformes; family Lutjanidae; genus Lutjanus; species Lutjanus erythropterus. Next base: position 43,037,697 of record NC_139324.1, read on the forward strand.
CATTTCAGTGTAGCACCATCAGCAGTAACATCTTTGAACTTAATGGGTCCAACAGGGATTCCAGGTTTACCCACCACCCTGAAAAGTAAAGGGGGATGGGAATCTTTGTCACTAATTTAAATACAGGCAGTAATTCATGGATATGACTGAAACTAGCATAGCGTGATCCATTGTCAGGAAAATATTCTTCAATTTGTATTTTCTTCTGACATTGCATGCCATGGTACAGCTTGATTCCCACCTGATGAAAATGGTGGACTCCTTGCTTCCAGCACTGTTCCTCAGGGTGATAGTGTATTTGGAAGCATCACTCCTCTGGCAGTCCCTGATCAGGAGGGTGGTGTTGACTGCAGAGGACTCTGCACACACTCGGCCAGTGTCTGTCAAGTCTTCATCATCTCCCTTCTTCCAGGAGACCTTAGGCGTAGGTTTGCCAATGATAGGGATCTTCAGACGGACAGTGGTGCCCTCCTTGGCAATGTAGCACATGTTGGGCAGCTCTCTCAAGTCACAGGTAGGAAGAACTGCAGAGCGAGGAGTGAGTATTTTAAAACTTTAGAACACTTTAGACCCTTTCTGAAATAGTTCTAACAATATGGACAGTCACTTACTGATTTGGTCCTTGGCGACCACCTTCAGCTCCTTGACAGATCCCTCTCCTGCATCATTTACAGCCTTGACTCTGTAGGTGTATTCTCTGCCCTCCACTAGGTCTTTGGCACTGTACTGCATGTTTTTGGACCTCATAAGCTCCTTGTACTTGTCATCACCATTGAGAACCTCCAGCACATAGCAGATGATGCGGCTGCCACCATCAGAGAGGGGTTTTTTCCAGCTTAGAGTGCAGGAGTCCTTGGTAACCAGCAGGGTCTTGAAGTCCATGACAGGCCCAGGCTCCTCTGGAAAAGTAAAAATGAGTGCAGTGAGTATCATATCTGCAAGAACAAAAAGCAACAGAAGGTCAAGCACAACATCTCTTGTAAAACCCACCAGATGCTCTGACTGAGTCAGCTGTCTCGCAATGCTCTCCAGCACCAAGCTTGTTCACGGCTGACACTCTGAAGCAGTAGGACCGTCCAGCATCCAGGTCTGGCACCTGGAATGCTGTCTTTTTGCAGTCTTTGGAGACGATGGACCAGGCCTTCCTCTCAGTGTCACGCTTCTCCACAATGTAGTGGGTGACTTCATAGCCACCATCAATCAGAGGAGCATCCCAGTAGATGGAAGCACTGTCCTTGGTTGTTTCCTTCATCATCAGGTTGACTGGTGGTCCGGGAGTGTCTGGAGAGATACAACAGCATTCATAATAGTGTCTTTTGAAATATAGAGCTAAACCCAAAACATTTTTTCTTGTTTCTGATTATTTGAACCATGAGTAGCTGGTGTCAGTCAGTCTCTACAGAGTACAATCAATGCAAAAAAAACTGAGATTAATGCATATGCTTAGTAAATACATAACAATCCTTTACTCACCAAGAACTTTGACAGTGATGGTGTACATCTTCATGCCAGCTGTGCTGTCCAGGTTCAGAATGTATTTGCCAGCATCATATCTGTTGACATTCTCCACCATCACCAAGGTGTCAGTGGGGCTGGACTTGATGACAATGCCCATGCGGTCCTTGATGTTGGTGTTCATCTTTGCCCAGGTGACCTTGGGAGTGGGACGTCCCTTGATGGTGGCCTGCAGCCTCATGGTGGCACCAGCGTTCAGCTCCAGACCATCCTTCAGCTCTGCGCTCAGCTCTGCCTCAGGAGGAACTATTAACACACACACAGTTTTATAAGGAAAGTGTCTTATTTTCTTAAATTAGAACAGCTGCATAGGCCTAATGTTTTACATGGAAATATGGTTCATTTTGTGCCTCTCATATAATAAAACACATGAATAAAAAGTAATACTTTGCTGAGGAATACATTAACTATATAGTAATTCATCTGTTAGCCAGTCTAATTTGTCAGGTGAAACGGAAATATACCAGGGCACTTTTACTTAAACAGCCTAAATGAACCTGGCTAACATGCCGTTTATTTTCTCGGTTGTAATGCAGCTATAAATAAGCAGTAATTCTTCAGGTTATATATACTTTATGTCATAAGTTATATCAGTGATACTTTATTCTACTGATACAAAATCATATTTACCAATGATGTCCTTGGCAACATGCTTGCCAGGTACTTCAACTGGCTCGCCGAAGCCGACTTTGTTGACCGCAGTGATGCGGCACTGATACTCTGACTTGTCAATGAGATTCTGGATTACATAGTTGGTGTCCTGCAGGTTCCTGGGGACGTTGCAGCGAATCCAGTCTGTGGTGTCAGTCCTCTTGCACTCCACCAAGTATCCAATGACAGGGCTTCCACCATCACTGGCGGGAGCGGACCAGGTGAGGCTGATGGTGCTGTGGGTGGTGTCTGTCACACTGGGGTTCACAATGGGACCAGGAGGAGCTGGGTAATGGCACATTGATGAAGGTTAGATTACATACAGAGTCTCTGTTTTCTCCAACAGTACATTTATTATGTCATTAATATATATCATTAACTATGCAAAGTTTTCAGAGGTCATTGGACTCACTGATAGGATTCTGTGCGGTGGCACTAGCAGAGGGTTCGCTGGGTTTGCCAACCCCTGCGACGTTGACGGCACTGACTCTGAACTCGTACTCAGCTCCCTCTGTGAGGCCTGTAATGTCCAGACTCCTCTCTGTCAAGGGCTTCTTGTTCACCTTGTTCCAGTTAATCTCCTTTGTCTCTTTCTTTTCCAGCATGTAGCCCAGGATGGTGGACTTTCCATCATCTGCAGGCTCCTTCCAGCTCACAGTCATATGATCCTTGGTCACATTGCTAATCACTGGAGCCTCACAAGGGCCAGGTACAGCTGAGAATGACACCAGAATGTAGGTTTTAGTTTAGAAATTTAAATATTTCAGGTTTCATCATCGAGTCCATTCTGACCAGCTGCATCACTGTATGGTATGGTGCCTGCACGGCATCCTGCCGCAGGACCCTCCAGCACATCGTGAGAACAGCTGAGAAGATCATCTGTGCATGCACACCACCAGACATAAGCTACCTCTGCTCTATTTTGCACTACTGTCACTGTGACAGCGCTTCATGTCCACTGTATTTATTCTTTATTATCTTTCTATTTTTTTTCATTCATTCATTCATTTTTCTGTAACCGCTTATGCCGTAAGGGTTGCGGGCTGCTGGAGTCTATCCCAGCTGACATTGGGCGAGAGGTGGGGTTCACCCTGGACAAGTTGCCAGTTCATCGCAGGACTGACACATAGAGACAGACAACCACTCACACTCACATTCACACTATGGGCAATTTAGAGTCACCAATTAACCTGCATGCATGTCTTTGGACTGTGGGAGGAAGCCGGAGAACCCGGAGAGAACCCACGCAGACACGGGGAGAACATGCAAACTCCGCACAGAAAGGCCCTGATCCAGCCAGGGAGCTGGGGGATCGAACTCAGGACCTTCTTGCTGTGAGGTGGCAGTGCTGACCACTGCACCACCATGCCGCCCTCTATTTTTTTTTACTTTACTTAATTTTTAGCTCTCTTTTGCACTTTTATTTATAATGTACAGTTTTTCCTTTACATTTATGTTTCTCCGTTGTAGGGTCTGAGAGTAACATAATTTCGATCCTCTGTATGTCTTGTACATATGTGGTATTGACAATAAAGAAACTTTGACTTTGACTTTAAATGAGCAACCAAATGTTGAGTTGGCTTTAGATGTTAACAGAATATGCCATGTGACAGTAAGCTGGTTAGATCCAGTTCCTGTTTGTCTTGATTAAAGTTTTAGATGCAGTTTAAACTGTAGCACTGACCGCAAAACATCTTCACTACCATCAGTGTTATTATGTATCTGCATGAACCCTGAGGAAATGCCGATGATAACTCACTGAATGGGTTCTTGGCGATTACAGGGTTGGTGATGAGGGGGTCTCCAACTCCCCAGTTGTTTTCAGCGCGGATTCTGAACTGGTACTCACGACCCTCGATTAGCTTCCCTATGTTCAGCTCAAGGATGTCACCCTTGATCTTGGCGGAGACCTGAGCCCAGTTGGCTCTGCTTGTCTCACGCTTGTCCACGATGTAGTTGCTGATGGGGGCGCCACCGTCCTTCAGTGGAGGCTCCCAGGACATTTTGATACTGGTGGCGAACACTTCTACATATTTAGCACTGGCAGGAGGGCCGGGCACATCTGAGGGGACACAAGATAATTGTATATAATAAAACAGCTTATAGACAGTGAAAAATCCTGAACTTGTATCTTTCATTAGTTTTGAAAAGAAAATGAAAAGATGAAGGTACTTACCCAGGACGTTGACCTGGATTTCAGCAGTCTTGGAGCCACTGGTGTTCTCAGCCAAGACAGTATAGGTTCCTGTGTGTTCCTTGGTGACTTCTGTCATCTCCAGCTGGAAGTGATGCCTCTGGTGGGTGATGACCTGGCCTTCACCTGACTTTATGCTATCATCGCCTCTCTTCCAAGTCACTCTGGGCATAGGCTTACCAAACACCTCAGCCTCAAGGAGGATTGTGGTTCCAGCCTTCACCTTCAAACCCTTCTGCATCCTGGTATTAAGCTCCACCCTTGGAGGTACTGTTAGAAAAGATGAGATACAATACTGTTATGACTCTCAGTCAGAGACTCCTGTTTTCCTTTCAAAGTTTATGGTGGTCTAGCTGAAAATGTTATTATAGGGACTTGTGTATCAGCCTCGTCAGAAGATCATTAGATCAAAACATCTCACCATTCTCGGCACAGACAAGGATAGGGTCTGTGGGCTCAGAGGGTTTGCTCATGTTGACAGCAGTTTTGGCAATGACTCTGAACTGATACTGCAGGTCTCTCTCCAAGCCAGTCACTGTGTACTCCTCCCTGGGACAATTCTGGCTGCTGGTGTTGCAGCGTATCCAGGTGTCTCCTGGTACCCGCATAGCCTCAACGTAGTAACCAATGATCTTGCTACCACCATCATTCTTGGGACGGGTCCAAACCAGAGTGACAGAGTTCTTGGTTACGTCCAATACCTCAGGTTTACCTGGAGTGTCTGTGTCATAAAGAGACAAATTAGCGATATTAAGAAAACAAGATTGAATTAATACAATTAAGCTTGCTGTGTAGGTGTTGTTGCCTAATTGGCAAACCTACCAACGGGTGTTCTGGCAGTGATGAAATCAGTCTTCTTGCTTGGTTTTCCCTGGCCAGCACGGTTGATGGCAGACACTCTGAAAGTGTATTCCAGGCCCTCGATGAGGCCAGCACATGGGTACTCAGTGGTGCGGACAACTGTGTCATTAGCCTTCACCCACAGCAGGCTGTTCCTCTCTTTACGCTCAATATAGTAACCTGTGATGGGACTTCCACCATCATTCTCGGGCTTATCCCAGGCCACAAACATACAGTCTTTGTTGGTCTTGTTGATGCGGCAGTTGAGAGGTTCGCTAGGAACATCTGGTGAAATAAACAAACAAAATTAATATTGACTGTGATGATAAAACCTGCTAATTTTAGACACAAGCATACATCTAAAGCTAATTATGGAACTGCACTAGGGACATCTCAGGATTAAACTTACCGAAGGGGAACTTGGCAACCATCCTGTCAGACTGAATGGGGTCTGAAACGCCATAGCGGTTCTCAGCACGGATACGGAACACATACTCCTTCCCGGGGATAAGCTTCCCAAGCCTGCAACCTGTCTTCGGGCAGGAAGAGACTGCCGTCACCCAGTCGCCTCTACTGACATCACATTTTTCCACCACATAGTTGGTGATATTGCTGCCTCCATCCTCCAGTGGTTTGTTCCAGGACAGGGAGCAGGCATCAGAGTCGATATCACTGATCTCCACGGGGCCCTCAGGAGGCCCAGGGATGTCTGAAACATATAAAAGAGTTAGCTTTAGATATGGAAAGTCACTATCATATTGAGTACTTTTGTCAATTCAAAATTCTTTTAATTTCTGTAAATGATTTTATCATGGGTAATACTGACCTCTGATGACAATCTTCAGGGCTTGGGTAACCTTTGCAGAGCTGTTTTCAGCCACTAGGCTGTATTCTCCACTGTCAAGCCTTGACACATCTTTGATGATCAGGACACACAGGTTGCCAGACTGGTGCACGGCCAGACGGCTGGAAGGGACCACTGCACCCTCACCACGCATCCACTTGCAGGTTGGGGAGGGTTTTCCAGAAACCACCGCCTCCACCCTAAGCTTGGCTCCAGCTCTGGCACTTGCTGTCTCTGGCATAACAATCTTGGGCTCCACTGGGGGTAAGGACATGACAATTTGAGGAGCCTTGAATTAACAAGTGGTTGCCATATTTAGTATTATCTCTGGATCTTGTTGCATATCACCAATATTTGTTATTTTAGAATAATGCAAAAATTGAGTCCTGGTCATAAGATAATGGAACATAACAAAACAACTTACACATCTGTTCCTTGATTTCAACTGGTTGTCTGGTCTCAGTGAACAAACTCATGCCCATGATGTTCTTGGCAGCCACTCTGAACTTGTACCTCTTGCCCTCCTTCAGGCCACTGATGCCAACTGACAAACCCTTCACTGTAGTGTAGGCGTTCCAGACCTCCTTTTCAGGTTCTGCCTCCTCTTCCTCTACCACTGGAGGTGGTGGAGGAGGTGGTGGGGGAGCTTCCCCTCCCTCTGGAACCTATTTTAAATTAAGGTATGTGGATTACATAATTTTCAGGTTCACTCAATAATAAAAAGTTTAGATTACTAAATTCAGTAAGAGCATACAGTGTACATTTTTAAAGTGGCAGTGATGTTTTTTTTTAGCACATACATCTTTATTTGATTTATTTTATTTTTATGTTACAATAACAGAACCTAAGAATAGATTAAAACAGTCAGAGATTGATAAATTTGATCACATGACAAACCTCTACAGGTTCCACAGGTGCTGGAGGCGCTGGCGGTGGTTTCACCTCGATGTATTCAATTACATAACCATCAATCTTGGCACCACCGTCCCTTGCAGGCTTAACCCAGCCAACCGTGGCACTGTTCTTAGTGATCTCCAGGACCTCGATCTTTTCACAAGGATCAGGCTTGCCTGAAAAAGTAAATCAGATGGGTGTGTTCAAGTGTTTCTAATGACTGATGAGCAAGAAGAGAGAGAACTGAGCATCGTGAGTGCCTGTGGGCTATGTGTGTGTGCTCTTAGTTCTGGTGTCACATTAACTACAAGACAATACGTACTGACAGGATCCGAGGCCAGGTAAGAAGTGGGCGACACTCTGGGAACTCCAGAACCATATTCGTTGACAGCTGTGACTCTGAAGTAGTACTCAGTGCCTGGTATCAGGCCGCTGACCTTGAAGGGAACCTTATCCTTCTGGACTTCTGCCTTGACAGTTGCCCAAGTCTTGCGGTCAATCTCACGCTTCTCGACGATGTAGTGAGTGACCTCGCTGCCACCATCAATCTCTGGAGGACTCCAGGACAGCATGGCTGATGTCTGCTTGATGTCAGTAGCCTCTAGATTCATCACAGGTCCCGGAGTGTCTGTCAGAGAAAACAATAGATTGTGTTTGTTTTTTGGATTCAACTGACAGGAGGTATTTTGATTTCCAGTAAGCACTTTTTTCATGATAGATGACTTCAAGTTAATTGTCGGGAGTATTACCAAAAAAAAAACAGGACTTACCCAGAACCTTTACATTGACAAACACAGCCTTCTCTCCGGCAGGACTCTGCAGAGTCAGGCAGTATTTGCCAGAATCATCACGGGTACTATCAGGGATAACCAGGAAGGTCATAGTGTCAATGATGTCAACTTTTCCCTTCCTGACCACGTTGTCAATGCCCATCCTCCTCCAAGTGACTTTAGGAGGTGGTCTACCTCTGATGGTGGCACATAGTCTGATGGGACAGCCAGCTCTCACTGTCAGTCCCTGCTTCAGGTTGGCATCCAAATTGATCTCTGGTGCCTCTGTTGGAAGAAAAACAGTGCAGATGTCAGCTTGATGTTTCGAGTACAGGACATATCTTATCCAGGTACCAGAAAAGCAAATAAAATTCAATTAAGCCCTCACCTAGAATTTCCCTGGGGATCACAGCACCCTCCAGGTCACATGGCAGGCTCATGCCCACCTGATTCTGAGCAGACACTCTGAATTCATACACAAGCTTCTCGTCCAGACTTGTGACTGTGAACTCGCATACGACCAACTGAGCTGCCACGTTGCATCTCTTCCAACCATCGTCTCCTTTCTTGGCACTTCCCTGTGCCCTCATCTCTACAACGTAGCCAATGATGGGAGCTCCCCCATCAGATACAGGCTTGGTCCAGCCCAGGGTGACAGTGGACTTGGTGCTGTCCAGGACCTTCAAGTTGGTAGGAGGTGCAGGGGGCTCTGTAAGAAGACATAAGGATGTGTGAAGATGAAGCTGTAGATTTTATCTACAGTAATCCCACCATGAGATGTATTTGTTAACAAATGTATTTTAAACACAGTGAAATCATTAGTACTGGTTACATACCAATTGCATCCTTGGCAGTGATAGCCCGTGATGGTTTGCTTGGACTGCCTATGCCAATTTCATTGACAGCTTTTACTCTGTATTGGTAGTCATGGAGGGGCAGGAGTCCAGTGACTGTGAGACGAGTTCCAGGGATTGGATCCTTGTTGACTGGAGACCACCTGATGCCATGCTCTTCCATCTTCTCCAACAGATAGCCTGTGATTGGCTTTCCACCATCTTTCTCTGGCTCTGACCACTGCACAGTCATCTCCTCCTTGGCGATCTTGGTGACCTCTGGTGCCTCAGGAGTGCCAGGTACACTGAACTGGGTGCCAGCGACAATGGCCTCACTTTGCACTGCAGGTCCAGGTCCCATCTTATTCTCAGCACGAACTCTGAAGATATACTCATTACCTTCAATAAGACGGGTGACTTTAGCTTTATTGGTGATCACAGCATTGGAGTGGACCGACCAGACTCCCCTCTTAGTCTCACATTTCTCAATAATATAGTTGTAGATATCACAGCCACCATCATCTTCTGGGACTTCCCAGGCCAGATGGCACCTGTCAGTGGTGATACCAGACACCTTGAGATCCCTGATGGGGCCGGGTCTATCCAGGACATTGACTTTAGCATGAGCAGAGCAAGTTCCTGCACTGTTGGAGGCAGAAACAACATATTTGCCACTGTCAGTGCGCCTGGCGCCAGTAAGCAGCAGCTTGGAGAAGTCGGCCCCAGTTTCGATCTGAAGCCTGGGGCTCTTCTTCATAGCCTCTGTGCTCTCATCTTTGGTCCATTTGACATCAGGCTGGGGTTTGCCCTTTATGGTTGCCTCGATAGGAATGGAGTCTCCTGCCTTGACCACAAGTGTTCCATCCAGTTTAATCTTGATTTCAGGCTCCACAAGCTGCTCTTTGACCAAGACTTCAGCTGTGGTAACCCAGTTGCTCTCACCGCCTTCATTCTTAGTCTGAACTCTGAACTGGTATATCTGGTTTTCAATACACCTGTCAGCCATGAAGTAAGTCTCCTTGATGGCACCCTTATGAATCCTCTCCCACTCTTCAGCCTCCTTTGGCTTCTTCTCAACATGATAACCGATATTACGGCTACCACCATCATAGTCTGGCTTCTTCCACTTAAGGAAGCAGAAGGTCTTGCCGATCTCAGAGATGTGGAAGTCAATGGGTTCACCAGGCTTCTCAATGGGATCAACTGCCAGCACAGGTGTCTTGGTTTCAGTGGGTGGGCCAGCACCAATCTTGTTCTCTGCACTGACACGGAAGAAGTACTCGCAGCCCTCAGTAAGAGGGGCCTTCATCAGGCGCTTGGTGCAGTCATTGGAGACCACTGTCCATCCTCTCTGGCTGGGCTGACGGCACTCAATAATGTACTGAGTAATCTCGGTGCCTCCGTTGTCCTCAGGGTTCTCCCAGGACACCATGCAGGACTTCTTGGTCACATATGCTACTTTCAGGTTCTGGCAAGCTCCTGGTGTGTCCAGGACATTAACAATAATGGTAGCCTGTGCCTGTCCACTACTGTTCTTGGCAATAATGGCATATTTACCATAGTCTGACCTGACTGCATCATTGATGACCAGTTCACACAGAGGGTAGTTGTTGTTGATCTCAGTGCGCTTGTCCCGGGACAAGGCTCTAGCATCCTTGGTCCAAGTGATTTCTGGGTCTGGTCTGCCCTTCACCCTGGTGATCAAACTTATGATTTGACCTGCCCTGACCGTCACAGAGTCGCGGCAAGACACGTCAACCACAACCTCAGGGGGCACAAGGATGTCCTTTGCTAAGACAGTTTCAGCAAGCTCCCTGGGTTCACTGTCTCCAACCTTGTTGGTGGCTCTGATGCGGAATCTGTACTCCATTCCTTCAATGAGGCCTGGTACTCTGTAGGCACATATTTTGATGAGGTCTTTGTTGATCCTGTCCCACTGGGCAGTTCCTGACTTCTGAGCCTCAACCACATAGCCCAGGATTGGACTGCCACCATCTCTTGTGGGCTTTGTCCAGCAGATGTCAGCATAGGACTTGCTCCAATCCTTGAGCTTGGGATTGCCAGGAGGTCCGGGTTTGGTAATGGCACGAGTGGCCTTGATGGGGTCAGAGGTGAGAGAAGGCTCGCTGATACCAGCAATGTTCTCTGCAAACACTCTGAACTCATAGCTATTGCCTTCAAACAAGCCTGAGACTCTGTATCTGAGATCCAGAACGGGAGTTTTGTTGACACGGATCCACTTTCCGGTCATTTCTCTGCGTTCAATCACATAGCCACTGATTGGACTGCCTCCATCATATTCAGGCAGGGACCATGACACTGTCACAGCATTCTCTGTGATATCAGAGCACTCTGGCAGACCTGGTGGACCAGGAGGGTTGAACATGTGCTTGGCAATAGTAGGAGGACTCTCAAGCCCTGCGCCAATGCCAATCTTGTTCTCTGCACGGACACGGACAATGTACTCACGGCCCTTCTCCAGCCTGGACACCTTGGCCTTGGTGCTGGTGCCACTGGAGCTAACAACGGACCAGGGCTCCCATGGTTTCTTCACATCCTTCTTTTCCACCACGTAGTTGGTGATAGGTGTGCCACCATCATCTTTGGGTGCCCTCCACTGGATCATCATGTACTCAGGGGTCACTTCCAATATGTTGATGGGTCCAATAGGTGGACCTGGAAGATCTAGCACAGTGACATGCAGGGCAACAGTCTTGCTACCTGCGGGATTGGCCACAGTGAGGACATACTCTCCAGTGTCTCCTCTGAGGCACTCAGGGATACTGAGGATTGTGGAGGCTCCAGTAGATTCAATTTTATAGCGGCCCTCAGATGCAATCTCCTTGCCATCAGTCATCCATTTGGCAGTGGGAACAGGGATGCCTGTCATCTTGGCTGGAAGGACAATAGTGCTGCCAGCTTTGACAACCAGACCTTCAATAAGCTTTACATCAACTTCAATAGTTGGTGGCACTGAAAGAGAAAAAAAACAGCAAACACACACATGAGGATGTTGTCAGGCTTGCAAATAAAAGCAGAAACAGCTTTCTCAATAAGATACTACTCTGTGAGAATCATTTTTCATACATGTCTTCTCCTGGCAGGTGACAGGGACACTGGTGTCAGGACGGCTCACACCGATGGCATTCTGAGCCTTGACCCTGAAGCGGTAAGTCTTTCCCTCCTCCAGACCAGTGACATGGGCGTGGTTGTTGCTGACTGTTTTGAAGGTGACCCAGTCAGTCTGGCCCTCTTCCTGGTGCTCCACAATGAAGCCTGTGATTTCACTTCCACCGGTGCGGTCAGGCCATTCCCATGCCAACCACACCTCTGTCTTGTCTGCATCAGTGTGGTGAAGGTTCTTAGGTGGCCCAGGAGGATCTGAAAGGTGTCCAGGAAGTAACAATTATTTACTGATTTGCTGAACATTTCTCAGAGATGAGATGGCACTAACACAAGAATAGGGTTGCTCTCAGAATGTTGTTGTTTTGTTTTTTTCTTGCGAAAAAGTTTGTTTTATGACAGAGTGAAAAATAAACAAAGAATTGATGTTATTTGGAAGTGCTAAAACACCAAGAATGACAAAGCAGAGCTTTCAGGATTTGGAATCTCCACAATTTACACAAGAATATGAAAATCCTAATTGTTCAGAGTAAAATCAGACAATATAACATAATTTGGCTTTTACTCACAGAGAGGATCGACAGCCTTGATGGGTGTCTTGGTCACCACAAAGTCGCTTTTGCCAAACTGGTTCTCAGCAGCCACTCTGAACAGGTACTGGATTCCTTCCATCAGGTACATGGCCATCAGACTCAGCTTCTTATTGGCTGCAGAGACAGGCACCCACTGCTCGGCAGCGACATCCTTCTTCTGCACAACATAGTGGGAGATGACGGCACCACCATTGTCCTCAGGAGCCTTCCATGTCAGATAGGCAGACTCGCTGGTCACCTCAGAGACCACCAGGTCTCTGGGAGGGGAGGGCTTGTCTGGTGGAAACAAGACAGTAAATTTCACATATATTGTATATTAAAATTTAGGTTTTCTTCATTGCCTGACCAAAACCAAACCTGCTGTATATTAAGTTAAACAAAAAATAAATTCTTCTTTACAAGTTGTTTTGTTCAAGACAAACCGAATCCTACACTTGTGCTGGTGGAAATTTTACTTACTCAACACAAGCACAGCAACAGTTGCTGATTTCTTTCCAGCAGCATTCTCCACAGTGATGGTATAGTTGCCAGAGTCTGCACGGACTGACTTGGGAATGAAGACTTTACTTCTGCTGGTGGTGATAGCAATGGTGGTGTGAGACGGCATGTCACCATCGTTCTTCTTCCAGCTGACAGTGGGTGTAGGTACACCTTTAATGGTTGCACTCAGGGTGATATCAGTACCCAGCATGGCCAGGTGGTCACGTGCCATGTTGGCATCAAGCAGCAACTCTGGCTCCTCTGTGGAGGGAAATGGGAATGAAGAATTACTGAAATATCCACACACATATCCATTGGCCATAACTACCAAATTAACTCATACATACAGTATAATAATACATGCTAGATGGAAAAACTTTTTTGTTAGCAATTACATTGCATAGTCCATGAAGTCTTTTCAAGCACAATATTTGCACTAAAATTAATTATATCATTATGGATTTCAAATTTGTAAAATCAGAAATAAAAATATATCATTTTTTTAATAGATAAAAAACAAAGAGGAGTTATAAATAAACCCCTTACCCAGTCTGTCATGGACTTTGACATTCTCTTTGACATATGCAGGGTCAGATTTGCCCGCAGCATTAACAGTGAAGATCCTGAAGCAGTACTCCTGTCCATCGGTCAGGCCCGTCACCACATAGTGGAGGTCGGGACACTGCTCTGGGGTCTCATTGGCTTGAACCCACTCCACGGCACCAGGCTTCTGGTACTCAACAAGGTAGCCGAAGATTCGGCCTTTTCCATCATGACGGGGCAACTTCCACTTCAAGCTGACTGAATCCTTGGTCTTATCATAGGCCTCAGGGGTCACTGGAGGGCTGGGCCGCACTGCCAGGAGAAAATATTGCATAAGACTGTAAACCATGGGCAAATAAAATCTAAACATGGCAACCTGTCTCAACCCTATGCACTGTTTCATTGTTAGCATTAGTGCTGGACTGACCGATGGGATCTTTGGCGAGGATAGGCTTGGATGGTTCACTGGGATCTCCAGTTCCCAGCTCATTCTCGGCCATTACCCTGAACTCATACTCGCAGCCCTCCACCAGGTCCTGGACTCTGTACTGAGTGGCTGGGTACAGTGGGTCTCTGGTGGCTCTGGACCACCTCTTGGCTGAGGGCTCCTTCTTCTCCAGGATGTAGTTGGTGATGGGCTTTCCTCCATCACGAGGACGGTTCCACAGCACCAGAGCATTGGTGGCATACACCTCTCTGACAGTCGGCATCTCAGGGGCCTCAGGGACTCCTGCAGCGGGTCCACCAAAGAAAAACAGGGTTATCAGGGATCTTTGTAGGATCCATTTCCAATTCAGAAAGAACATACATCAAAATTTGAATTTCCTGAAATTAATTCAGGAGAACTAAAAAGTGATGCAGATGTGTGTCTGCAGGTTTTGAGTAGAACATACTGAAGAGATCTTTGGCTCTCATCTCCTCTGACTCCAGAGGGTCACTGATGCCATACATGTTCTCAGCAGAGATCCTCATGATGTACTCCCTGCCCTCTGTTAGCTTGGGGATCTGACAGAAAAACACAAAAACATGTGAAACATTTGAATTTAAAAAAAAAAAAAAAAAGAAACACTCAGAATATGACACAACAGCTGACTGAATTTTGGTCAGCAACACGTTTGGCCCCACCTTGCATGTGGTCTTGGTGGTGGCAGATGTCACTGTGGTCCACATGTCTCTGTTCGTGTCTCTCTTCTCAATGATGTAGTTGGAGACGTCAACGCCACCGCTGTCCAGAGGCGGTTTCCAGGAGATTACCATGTACTCCCTGTGCACTTCCTCGAACACCACTGGGCCGACAGGAGGAGTAGGACGGTCTGCAGGGAAGAAACAAACAACAACAGTGTGAGAAAATACTGAAATAATCAATTTGTGATGTTGTGATCAACTAATTCCAGCCTTAATCATAAAGGCTTGAAGTTTTGCAGGTTTGACTTCAGGGTTTTCAATCTGCATCAGCCACAACCACCAATTTGTGAATGGCACAAGCACTCGTGGTGTCCCACAGGGCTCTATTCCTAGACCCCTTCTATTCTTTATTAAATCAAGAATTTAGTTGCTGCATCTTCATCTGTTATTTTTTGATGACGATATATAGATTTTGTCACCTTCAGTTTTCTCCTACATACCGACAACTGTAAGGTTGCACACTCCCTTCCTGGATCCAGTACTGTTTTCCACTACAACCACATATCTGCCACTGTGCTCGCGCTGTGCCTTCATCAGGCCAAGTGACATGGTGGTCAGTGTGTTCTTGAACATAATGTGTTTGTCAGCCTTCAGCTCCTCGTCATCACGGTACCACGCAATGGATGGAGAAGGCTTGCCGGTGTAGCGGCCCTGCAGCAGACAGCTCTCATCCACACGGATGATAATCTTATCACGGAAGTCCAGTTCAATGGTTGGTGGCTCTGTAAGAACAGAAAATTAAGACAAAGTCAGGTGCGGTGATGTACCGAGGATTAGGTTACATTTCCATTTAATAATTTTTTTGTATATAAAAAATCTGTATCATCAGCAAAGGTGTATTTCTGCTGATGATAGTGATTTATTTTGCTCAAATTTTGAACTCAAAATGTTTTAAATAGAACACTAGTGAAAATACATTTTCAGACAATGATCACCTGAAATTAATAACTGAATAACTGACCCCAGGAAGATTAGTTGGTGTCGAGGGCACTAGCTAATGGGGATCCTTTTTAAATAAATAAATAAACCAATAATTCTGAAAGCCGATTAAAACAAACAAAACCGCTGGTCCTGTTAGTGAGTTCTCACCCAGTTCATCCTTGCAGGTGATTGGTTTGGTGCTGAATGATGGCTTGCTGGGGCCGACCTCATTGACAGCGATGACCCTGAATTCATAGGTGTCGCCCTCCCTCAGGCCATCATATGTGTACTTCCTCTCCATCAGCTTCTCCTTCGTCAGTCTGGTAAACTTGTCTTTACCGATCATTCGCGCCTCCAAGATGTACATGGTAATCTCTGAACCACCATCAAACTTGGGTGCCTTCCAGGTGACACTGATCAAATCCTTGGTGACCTTGGTGACCTCAAGCTCCTCAGGGCGGTCAGGCACACCTGAGGGGAGCATAAACACGCCAATGGTTATTTATATTTGAAGACAGGAACTCATTCACTGATTTGTGGTTTTGCAACATTTTATGTACTGTTTTGATTCTGTTGCCTGTAAAATTGAATAATAAGATATATTTTTCATGACAGACAAATTTGCCAGAAAAGTTTTTGGTGATGTTTAAAATGAAAGAATCCTAACCTTTTCTGAATGACCAAAAACAGTGATTTTTTTTGCCTTCAAATTTGAACAAAAACCAGAGCACTATCTTTTATGTCTTGACTTTTCCAAAAGTGTGATTTTATTTTTAAAAATGTGACTTTTCCTCTGATTTTCCAAAAAAAAGTCCTGCACAGCAGTCATATGTCCACATTTAGAGACCAGTGGTCACCATGTTTGTTCAGCTAAACTCACTGATTGGTTCCTTGACAACACATTCGGCTGCAGTCTCCACAAATGGTCCCATGCCAATGGCGTTTTCAGCAGCCACTCTGAAGAAGTAGGCCTTTCCAGTAGTAAGGCCATGAGCGATGGCGTTCTGTCTGCTGGCAGTGAAAGACAGTGAGGTCCAGGCCTTACGCTCAGCCTCACGCTTCTCAACAATAAAGTTGCTGATGGGAGAACCACCGTCATTCTCGGGGAAGAACCAGTTGAGCTTGCAGGAGTCGCTGGTCAGGTTCTCTGCGGTAAGGGGGATGCCAACGGGTCCAGGGACATCTGTCAGAGGACATAGCCAGGTTTTGATTAAACATGAAAATACTTAAGATTCTTAAGATGCTGTCCCATTTTGACATGAAAGCAGTGTTTTACCCAGGACTTCCACAGTGATGTTCTTCTTCTTCTCTCCTCCAGCATTCTTGGCGGTCAGCGTGTAGACACCGAGGTGCCTCCTGGCACAGGGTTTGATGACCAGAGATGAGCTGATAGCTGTTGTCTCTACTTTAGCCTCAGGAGGCAGTGCAGCTCCGTCTCTGCTCCAGGTGACTTCTGGGGATGGCTGACCTGACACGTAAGCGATGATACGGATCACACCGCCGGCGTGGACCACCATCCTCTCCTTCACTGAAGCGTCCAGGTCAACCTCAGGAGCAACTGGAGGGTAAGAAACTCAATATTACAGTCTGATTTTTAGTACCAAATTGCATAAATATGTCCTGAAAAGACACATTGTTGAGATGTGTAACTCTCTGAGACTTTCAGATGGACTCACTGGTTCTGTCATTGACCTCCAGCACCTCTGGGACTTCTCCAGGCTCACCATTACCAGCCGCATTGAAGGCAATCACCCTGAACTTATATTTACCACCAGTCTTCAGACCGGTGATCACAAAGCGGGTACCGCGGATTTCAGTCTCCTTCGCCTGAAAAACACACAGACTTTCTAAGGTTGCACCTTTTCTTTTACTTACATTTTTAGAGTTTTCAGCTCTAGACAGAACATTATGAGCAGCAATAAAACACATCACTAAACAATACAGAACTGAAACGGTTGCCAGGGGCAGTAAAGACTTATTCCATAACTTAAGGGTTCAGTTACTTGCTGGCATCATGTTTCATGTAAATGATCCATTTCCAGTTCTTACCGCAGATATCACCTGTAATTTGTAGTTGGTATGTCAGATCGGATACTCTCCTTGTTATAGATTTTTTGCTGGCTATAAGCAGGATATTTGCCAGGGATCCATGCCTCCCCTGCACAGCATCCTCAATGTTCCCTATGCACCGTTGTGTGGAACAGCATATCCCATAATATAATTTATAGTTGGATTTACATTATTCCAGAAAGGCTTTAGCTTTGTGCAGCTCCAGAAAACAGAAAACATGGGTATGGTCCGCTTCCAGGTTGCTACAGAGCTTCCAGTAAGGTTGCTGGGTCTTTAGCGGTTTGCTTTTCCAACCAGATTCTCACCACATTCATCAGTTGGTAGTAGTACACTCTGCCTTATCAATATATTTTTTTACCAATCAAATCAATCCTGGGGTCAAATTTCAGCTGTTATAAAATACTCTCGTATTTGTACGTATCTAAAGTAATCTTATTTTGAAAGCTCATACATCTTTTAGAATGGTGCATGGAGCAGTAATACTTTCCTGTGTCTATTGTCTAATCCTCAGATCATACACACCTGGTTTGAATTTTGGGTCATACGCAACCTTGTTCAAAGTCTTAAGCACAGATTGGGCTCTAAAACCAGGTCCTCTCACCTTAACCCAGGGCTCGGTGCCTTCCTCCTGGTACTCCACCCAGTAGCCGAGGATCTTGGAGCCTCCATCCTTCAGAGGAGGGATCCATTCCAGATCCACTGTAGACTTGGTCCAATCAGAAACCTTCGGGGTTGGAGGAGAGGGCGGGCCTATGGGAGGAGACAGACAGGCGGTCAACTTCCTGCTCTGTGTGTTCAAAACACAAACTCACATCATGTGATTGTGGAACTCTTACAGATGGGGTCTCTAGCAAAGATGGGGTCTGTGGGAGGGCTGGCGAGTCCGGGCCCAGCGGCATTGATGGCAGAGACTCTAAACAGGTACTGGGAGCCCTCAATGAGTCCGCTAACCACGAATGACTCGCCCATGCCCATGGGACGGATGGGGTCACGGCTGACGCGTGTCCAGCGTTTGCCTGTCGTCTCTTTTCTCTCCAGCCAGTAGCCGGTGATTGGGGTGCCACCATCATCTTCAGGCTCCTCCCAGTTGACAGTCATGGAGTCCATGGTGATGTTGGTGACTGTTGGCTTCTCACACTGACCAGGGACGTCTGCATGAGGACGAATGGAGAGGATCAAAGCTTAGAGGGTGCAAAAAATTGTCTTGCATCAATGGTTTAGAGTTGTAGCTGCTAGCAGCACCTGAACTCTGGCAGAAAATTAGATACTTTTTTTAAAGTTAAGTTATGTTTTGGGCTTTTTGCTTTTATTGAACAGGACAACTGAAGAGTAGACAGGAAAGGGGGTAGAGAGAGAGGGAATGACACTCAGCAAAGGGCCGCAGGTGGGAGTTGAATCAGTGGCCGCTGCAGAGGACAGCCTCCATGCATACCAACTGAGCTACAGGACCGTCCCAAAAATGAGAATCTTAAGCTTTGACTCACTGAAGAGGTCTCGGGCAACCTCGGGCTCGCTGTCCAGTGGCTCTCCAACGCCATATTTGTTCTGGGCCATGATGCGGAACACATACTCATGTCCCTCCATCAGGTTCTCCACCGTCCAGATGCGCTCTTTGGGCTCATTGGTGACAGGCACCCAGGTCTTCCTATTGGCCACACGCCTCCAGATGACGTAGTTTGTGACTTTGGAGCCACCGTCGTCCTTTGGTGGCAGCCAGGACAGTGTGATCTTCTCAGCTCCGATCTCCTCAAACTTAATGGGAGCAGAGGGAGGACCAGGCCGGCCTGAAGAGCAAAAAAACAAGTTTAGTCGACAGAAGTCACCCAGGTTGATCAGACTTATTTCTAATTTTGACTGATTATTTGTTATCGGCTTGATGTCAAGTGATAAGTCAGTGTCGTTGTCTATTTTGGACAGGAGAGTGAAGCTTTCAGGGTCAAACAAGGAAAAAAAACAAACAAAAAAACATTAAAATATCTATAATTATAAGCTGAGCGTAACAGCTAGTAGTGTAAAAAATAGGCCCAACAGGTGTATTATTGGCGTGGAAAATAATGAATAGATTTTAGAAATAAAGGATATAAATAAATAAAGGATATAGTGATACTTTGATCCTTTTGATACAGTATTTTCCTGCTTTTATTAACAAATGCTAATTTTATGGCATAAATGCAGATTGCAATGAATAATTTTAATTTATTAAAACTATTCCAATCTTTTATTGGTTTAACATTCAGTGACATAAAATTCACTATCTGCGGAAAAATTTTTATCAGGCTGATACAGAAATTTCTTTTGAAAGGATCGTTATTGTTAATTTTATTTAAGATCTAAAATGAAATTTAAGTCTGGTTGAAAATAAGTACAAAAAAAAAAGCATTTTTGTACTGTTATGACCCGACTTTTCACAGTAGTTTATAGCAATGAACTAAAACACAAGACATCTTTGCTGACAAAATTAAAACACTTTTATGAAATAATACATTTAACTTTAGGGTAAAGATCAGCTGTTTTCTACAACAGAGGCTTTAAATTTAATGAGTGTGAAGATATCATAGATAAACCGTGAACATACCCATAGAAATGGCCTGAAATTCACTAAACTCAGCTTCTGTTTTTAGATAAACTCAAGAATATTTTGTTAAATAAAACTTGAGAACACTGCAGTTCATTTGTTTGGATGTTTTTGTTCATACCGAGCACATTGAGCCTCATCTCTTTGGAGGCCTTGCCGAGACTGTTGGAGGCCACCAGGGTGTACAGGCCGGTGTCGGGACGTTTGCCCTGCTGGATGAGCAGTGTGCAGCTGTCGTCAGACACAATCTTGTTGATGTGTTCATCATACTGAACCTCCACCTTGTTGTCGGACTTGTGGGGTGGAGCCTTGTACCAGGTGAGTGTGGGGAACGGACAGCCACGGATCTTAGCCACAATGCTGATGTCGGAGCCCTGCTCAACCTCCATGAACTCCTTCAGCTCGATGGATGGAGCACCTGCAGCAGAAACACATTTTTTAAATGAGCTTCCTCTGTTTTGAAGATTTAAGGTGTCTTCTAGAGAGAACAGAGGTGGAAAGTTTTTGTCTTACAGTTCTGGTCCTGGAGGAGGATGGGTCCGGCTGTGGTTGAAGGTCGGCTGGCTCCGGCTGCATTGTATGCTACCACTCTGAACTCGTACTCGTCTCCCTCGGTTAGGTCCTCCACCTTAAACCTGGTGGTGTCCACGTCTCTCCTATTACACCTGAAGGTCACAAAGACAGTTTAACATTTGACTTCCAACAAAACAAAACCTCAGTGCTGATGTGTTTTATCTAATATGAGAAGTAAGGAGGACCATAGATTGTATCTTATTCTGTCCACAGTAGAAATTGAGGAAATCAGTAAAGTGCAAAATTAATTGCAGGAAAACATGGAAAAATGATAAAAATTAGACAAAAAAATTAAAGAGAAAGGCACAGCACTTTCCCACATCAAGGCTGCATGGTCAAATGTGATTTTAAAACAAATAATAAACAACTTTTTGTAAGTATTAAGAAGTAGGGATTCTTTTTTGTAGACAGACATCAAATTTTATCCCCATTAATAATGCAGGCAAAAGTTCGAGCAACCAGTGATGAGTAAACAAAGTCTTGATGTAGAAGTGACTGTAGAGGTTTAGGGACCTGAGGACAGTCGGACAGTACTTTACCTCCTCCAGGACTCCTTTTGGGTGCCACTGGCATCCCAGCAGAGCAGGTCTACACTGTAGTGAGTGACAGGAGAACCGCCATCGTTCTTTGGAGCCTTCCAGGTCAGTGTCACGGTTCCCTTCCTCACATTCTGGATCTTCAACCTCGTGGGAGGATCAGGAGGATCTGCAACACAAAGAGACAAATTTAGGATCACATTCTAGTGACTGTTGAGAAGAAGCAAGATCACCATCTTAAATAAATGAAACACATGAACTGAGATGAGAGATTTGGAGGTTTACTCTACATGTTGTTGAGTTTATCAGAATTTTCTTAAATTCATGTTGTTCATGTTTGTTCAGTAACAACCATGTTTGTGGAGTGCTAAAGTGAAATTGACTTTGTTTTAAATAGGAGGTTGGTCTACAGTATGAATGACAGAATCATCTGCTTATACTGAACATCATTAAAAACATCCAAACGTAGGGCCACCTTTTTGTTAACATATACGATTTATACTCCTGTACAGTGGTGGAAGAGGTAATCATAAGTACAAGTAGCAAGAGCAGAATGCTATTTTTGATTTTGCAGTAAAAATACAGAATCATTCTCATCAAAATTCACTCAGTATCATAAATAAAAGTGCTCATGTAGAAAAATGTTAAGTTTTAAATGTAGTAGAATATTAAACAATATAAAATGGAAACTCTCAAGTTAAGTACAGGTACCTAGAATTTGTGCCTCAGTAGTAAATATATTGTATACAAGGTTTTTGATAGAAAAAAAATATATATATATATCTTTTTTGGTCTCTGAGCCACAGCAGCTAAAAAAAAAAAGAGAGGAGACATACGGATTGGATCTCTGGCTTTGATTCCATCAGGGGTCTCAACAAACGGTCCAAACCCGAAGCGGTTCTCAGCCCGGATGCGGAAAATGTACTCCTGACCGTTGATCAGATCTGGAACCACCAGAGACTGAGCAGCACAGGCTGGATTCACCTTGAAGAACGAGATCAGAGTCAGATATTACTTAGTCTGTTTAGTTCTGTCCACACAGTGAGATCAGCTGTGATGGCTGCAAGTCAGGGGTTTTGTACCTTTGTCCAGGCTTTGCCCTCCACTGTCTTCTTCTCGATGAAGTAGCTTTTCACTCTCTCTCCTCCGTCGCACTCTGGAGGTTTCCAGGT
The DNA here is from genome assembly GCF_056507025.1 of Lutjanus erythropterus. Classification (NCBI taxonomy): domain Eukaryota; kingdom Metazoa; phylum Chordata; class Actinopteri; order Lutjaniformes; family Lutjanidae; genus Lutjanus; species Lutjanus erythropterus. Next base: position 43,060,009 of record NC_139324.1, read on the forward strand.
GAGTCGGCAGGTTCCTCTCGTCACATCACTGACCTTCAGGTCTCTTGGAGGTCCAGGCAAGTCTACGAATCCACAAACCAACAAATTAAAGCACAGAAGCCTCACTCAAGATATCATCTGTAAGACTTTTCATCTTTGAATTTCTATCCTTTTTCTAATTTCTACTTTTATCCTGATTATAATTCTTCATTACACACTTGTATTTTCTCACTCCCTTCACATAATATATTTATCAAAATCTTTGAATCTTTACGTACCGAGCACGGAGACTCTAACTTTGACCACCTTGTGTCCGGCGGGGCTCTCGGCATTGATGATGTATCTGCCACTGTGGTTCAGTTTGCTCTCAGGGATCGTGATCACCGAGGTTGTGTCGGTGGAGTGGATCTGAAGGAAAACACCAAACATGACAACAGTTGTACATTGTAACTTTGTATGTAGATGAAACTGAAATGAATATACAGTCAGGTCAATTCTGTGTGGTACCTCAGAGTCAACAGGCAGCGTGTGGAGTTCATTCTTCTTCTCTGTCTCAGCGGTTCCGTCAAAAGTCCAGGTGACTTTGGGAACTGGGCGTCCAGTGATGGTGGCAGGAATCCTGATGGTCGTTCCAGCTCTGCAGTTCAGCAGATCTTGAGCGCTCACGTCCAGAGTGACCATCGGTTCAACTGCAAAACAAAAAAAACAGCTTTCAAAAGAGTTGCTTTGTTTTACTTTAACTGTTTTGTTCTTCAGTGATGTTCAATTTGAAAAAACATGAGAAAATCTTTCTCATTACTTGTAACTGTACTGAATCTGTTAATTGACGGCAATTAAGAGTCTGTATCAGTGTAGGAACAATTAAGCTCTATATTCTTTTAAAATGTAAATGTTCCATCTTTTTGGAGCTTAGAACAAACTAAACAGCAGTGTCCCAAATGTTCAACCTTGTGGGACACCTTTATCAATCATCCACAGTCTGAGCTGACACGGACTGACTCCAACAGAATCATCAGAACCTGTAGGCAGCAGCTTCTGGAACTAAATATTGTAATTAACAGCAGCAGTTATTGCACAGCTCTAAAGCCTGACTGTTGGGACTGATGAACATTATTTTCCTCTAGCTGTGTATTACACTTACTCAGAATGTCCTGAACGATGATGTCACCCGTCTTGGCAGGCTCTGAGTTTCCGGCGGCGTTTACGGCATAGATCCTGAACTTGCACTTCTTGCCCTCCTTCAGATCAGGGACAGTGATTTCAGTACTTGGGTGGAGCTTGTCGGCGGGGTTCACCATCCTCCAATCAGGAGAGCCCTCCTCGTGGACCTCAATGATGTAACCCTTGATGGGACTGCCGCCATCTCTGTCTGGTGGGCTCCACGTAAGAGTGATGCTGCTCTTGGTCTTGTCTTTAACCTCGGGGGCTCCGGGTGGGCTGGGGACGTCTGAGAAGGGACAGGAGGTCAAAGATCAGTCTTAGCTTTCATAGTCAGCATTAAGGATCTGAGTACCTTACTTTACCAAAATACCAAATATATCAGGCAAAGTATGGGGGACATGTATAAGAACATGGAAACATAACATATATTGTCTATAAAATATTGTTAAAAAAAAGGTTTCAGTGCAAATCTTGTGATCGTCAGAGCACATAACTAGAAAATTCTTGCACATTGCTGAAGTGTGTGCTAAAGAAATTTCATTTGATGATTGATTAATTTGAAGGTCTGGGGAAAAAATGTTATTGAAGGTGTGTGGCAGTCTTTGATTAACAGAAGTGTGAATGCAAACTTTCAGCATAACAGAGTGAAAACTGGCAAAGATGGACACTCACTGCATGGATCGACGGCGAAGCGGCATTCGGAGGCCTCGCTAGGTGGTCCGACACCTGCAGCATTGCAGGCTGCGATCCTGAACTGGTACTCGGTTCCTTCGATGAGCCGGAGCACGGTGTACTGCAGACCCTTCACTGCTGGTTTGGTGACTGGAGCGCGGTTGACGCGGCCCCAGTACACGGCACCACGCTCCCTCTTCTCCAGCCAGTATCCCTGGATGGTGGAGCCGCCGTTGTCCAGAGGAGGATCCCAGGTCAGGGTCATGGTTGTCGCTGTGGCGGCAATGATTTTGGGGTTACGTGGAGGTCCGGGCAGGCCAAACGGATCCCTGAGCTGGACTTTCTCTGAATCGCAGCCGTCGCTGACGCCGTACTTGTTCTCAGCTTTGATCCTGAATTGGTAGTTACCATTCAGGTTCAGCTTGTTGACCTGAAGGAGCAGAACAGGGACGATCATTATTCTGTTTTTGTTCAGGTTTTAGAGATGAGAGGAGATGATTATAAACAGGAAATCATTTGATTGATTGATTGTTATTTCTTGATTATCTCTTGGAAGTTTCCTGGAAAAAGAAATTATACTACCCACATGGAAAATAGAGAAAATAAAAACAGATTTCCAGAGAAGCTGCAACTTAAGATTATTTTCATTATAAATTATTCTGCTGATTATTTTCATGTTAAATGAATTAATCATTTAGACTATAAAACGCTCATCAAAATTTCCCAGAAAAATTACCGAAATAATTAATTGATTATTAACATTGCTGGCTCGATTAATTGACTAATCAATACAGCTGTACTCCAGAGGACAAAAGAAAAACCAACAACCCCCCCCCCCCAAAAAAAACAGACAACGTTTAAATTGTTATTTGAAACTTTATTATAATATATATTGAATTGTTTGCTGCTTCTCTGTAGACTAAATTAATATTTTTAAAGTCATGTTACTTCCTGTTAACTGACTGAAAGAATCTTAGCATAGCAATTAATTGTACTTAACTGATTGGAACCAATTGAATGCCGTCTTTTCTTACTAATGATGATTGTTGCCACATTACATGCATCTTTACATAAAGGAAAACATTGGGGAAATTGTTTTATATGGTTTGAAAGGGTTAAATATAAGAAAACATCTTGTAAAATGAGTAGAAATCTACGTCATGAACATGGTCTCCTTAAAATTTAAAACGCTAGATTCTGTTTCGGTTTATTTTATGCTCTCCCTTGCCATCACAGGAAACATTATTTAAATGAAGGTGCCTATGAATATGAATGCAAGACAACCATGTTCTGGAAGTCTGGGGTCAGGACAAACATCAGTTCTTGTGTGACGATCAGGTGTTTGACTTACCCCGAATCTCCTGTCGATGAGGTTGATGGTCACAACCTCAAAATCGGACTTCTTCTTGCTGGCATCTCTGCGCTCCACAATATAATTGGTGATCTCACTGCCTCCGTTGTCCTCGGGGGCGTCCCAGGTCAGATAGCATGACTCAGCCTTGATGTCTGAGACCACAACATTCCGCGGAGGAAGAGGGCGGTCTGAAAATGCAGCGTTGGGTTAATGTAAAGGTCACCATGTAGAAACGATTTTCATCACACAAACAATGAAAACTGAACCCAAACATGGAAAATTACATGTGTAAGATTTTGTTCTCACCAAGGATCTCAACTCGGATGACATGCTGGGCTTTGCCGTGGCAGTTTTCAGCCACCAGCTTGTAGTTGCCCTTATCCTGTCTGATGGTTTCTGGGATGGCAATCTTAGTCTTTATAGTCGTCCGGTCCACCTGAAGACAAGAAGAAAAATTATTTGATTTTGTGACAATACCAGAATTTTAAGCCTTGCTACAATATTAGTATTAAAAAATTATCATAGCAACACTTCTGAAATGTATTTATGCACTTATGACTTGATCTTCTCTAAATTTTGAGATGTTCTCTGGACCAAATTGTTTAACACATGAATCAGTCCCCACCTCCTCAGTCTCCATCGTCATCTTCTCTTCATCAGGCTTGTCAATCACCACGTCGTCCTTCATCCACTGGAATGTTGGCAGAGGAAGACCCTTCACCTCTGCCGGGATGTCAATGGCCAAGCCTTTCTTCACGATGATGGCGTTGCTCTTGAAGAACTTCAGGATGGTGATCACTGGAGCAACTGTGAACAAAGCAAACATTTGTCATTTTTTATTCTTTGGCTGTTGTTTTTTAATCTAAACTTGAAATATTGGAAGGGAGTTGTATTTGTTTTGAACAGTAAGATTTTAATAGGGTGTTTCATACTTTCATCGTCCTGGATCTTGGCAGTGATGGGCTTGGAGGGATCTCCGTCCCCGACCTCGTTCACGGCTTTGACACGGAACTGGTACTCCTGGTTCTCTGACAGGTTCTCGACAGTTCCACAACACTCTGTGAAGATCTTGCGGTTTGCCACCTCAAACTCCGTACCATCGGATCTCATCTTCTCAACATAGTAGCCTCTGATGGGGCTGCCGCCATCGGTGCGCGGTGGCTGCCAGGCCAGAGTGATAGTGTTCTTGGTTCTGTTGGTGTAGTGCAGCTTCTCAGGAGCAGATGGAGTACCTGGAACATTGTGAGGAGTTTGTCAACACAACTGTTTTGAAACAAATCAGCTTCTTGTATATCTATGTTGTCAGAAAATTGTTATCTGGTGTCCACAATCGATCAATTTTTGGTGGATTTACCTTTGGGATCCTCTGCCAGGATTGGTCCCAGGTCGGCTGGAGCGCCATCACCGTACTTGTTCCTGGCAATGACCCTGAAGTCGTACTCCTCACCGGCCAGCAGGCCCTGGACGTCACACTTACAGGATGCTGTCTCAATGGGCTGACGGAAGAGTTTCATCTTGGCGTCCTTCCTCAGCACCTCGTATCCAATGATGTCGCTGCCACCATTGTCCACAGGGTCGGCCCAAGTGAGGGTGATGTTCTTCTTGGTCACCATCACTGTCTTCAGGTCAACCACCGGTCCAGGTACGTCTACAGAAACACAGACCCATAAACATGTCAGATATGAGGCCTTAGACATTTTTTTCCTGTGAGCGGTACCTTGGTTTGGATAAATTTAATAGACTGTGAAGATTCTCAGTCATTCAGTTCACTGTGATCCAAGAAAGACTGAATCAAGGGCAACTGGACTTGGTTGTACATCTACATCCAAGTCCAGCTGGCTTTGACTCAGTCATTCTTGGAAACAAATTCAGTACTATAAGGTCAAAAAAGTGATTTCTGGATTTTTTTCCACATAAAAAGGAAAAAGAAAAGTCCAGGACAAAAATGTGCATGTGTTAATCATTTTCAACGTTGTTTGTCTGGTTCATAGCGTGAGCAAGTTCACCTTCAGCTGATATCAGGAAGGTTTTTCATTAATTAAGTATTAATTAAACACTGACCCATGACATCTACTCTGGTCTCGGCAGTCTTGGTTCCGCTGCTGTTAGTTCCAGAGATCTGGTACTTTCCGTGGTCTGCCCTAATGGCCTTCTTGATGAACAGAGTACTGTTCTTGCCCTCTGTCTCCACGATCATCCGCTCCTTATCGATCTCGGCTTCATCTTTGGCCCATTTGACTTCAGGTTGGGGTCGTCCAGTCACCACAGCAGGGAGCTTCAGCGGCTCACCGGCCTTGATGATAACGCCGTTCTTCACAGAGACATCAAACTCTACAGAGGGAGTTTCTGAAGGACATGGACAGCAAGACAAGTCAATCTCAGATCAACACGTATTAAACGAAGTACTCAGATCCATAATCAGGACAGACACAACCTGTTCTTGTGGACCTGAGACTTCCTGAAGCTGCTTCACAGTAAAAGCACTAAATGATTCTCTTGACTGCAAAGCTACTGTGAAGCACCAGCAGGATGTGTAGAATTTGATTTTCAACCTGATTTCAAGGTATTTATAAAAATATCCAAACATTGATCTTTCCTTAACAAAATAGCATCTTGTTCCCTGATAATAGATCCTTCCGTACCTTGAGGCTCTTTGACGGTGACAGGTTCCGTCACGCCAGGAGCTCCGGGACCGGCATCGTTGACGGCAATGACACGGATATAATAATCTGCTCCCTCAGTCAGACCGGTCACAGTGTACGTCAGCTCTTTACACCTGAACTCTGTGCTGCGTGACCACTCCTTCTCTCCAGCCAGAACCTGAAATCAGAAAACAAGAGTTTCAGGGCTACGTCGAAAACCTGTAAGATCTCTGATTTGCTTATTCTCAAAAAGGCTTAAACCTGCACATACATCAATTATTGCAAGCTTCTGTACCTTTTCAACGTGGTATCCCAGGATGTCTCCTCCACCGTTGTACAGAGGAGGCTTCCAGGCCACGATGACAGAGTCCTTACTGGTGTCCACGATCCACGGGGTAGGGGGGCCAGGAGGCACTAAGTAAGGGGTGACAGATAGTTATTAATTGTTATTAATATCTAAATAAGCTTTTTGTCTGTATCTTTACATACTGAAAAGTTTGTGTTCAACAGACCATGTTTAATGAATTTTAGTACACTCTGGTTGCGTTGCATCAACAGGGATTCATTTGTAAAAACTAATTACTTAATGGTTTAACTAAATTATGTTACAGCAACATTTGAACTAGATTAAAATTAATAAAGATTACATTTAAATCTAGTTTAGTTTTTGCCCTAGATATTAAATTTAATTCTGTCGCACCAAAGCTTTAAACTCCAATTTAACAGTATTAAGCCATCATGAGTAGGCTAACACGGCTAATTCACTCTCTAGCTAGCAACCAATGTAACATTTTGTTACCATTTTACCTAGCCAGCAAACAATGCGATGTGTTAAATTTTTAACTAGCTAGTTAACATTATAACAGTCAGTTACCTTTTTTGCCTAGCTATCAAATGATGTAACTTCTTGCTAACTTTTTAGTTAGTTAGCAAAGTTAATTAACATTCTATTAACCTACCAAACAATGTAATGTTCTGTTAACTTTTTATCTTGCTAGAAACCATTGTAATGTGGTCATTTTTTAGTCACTTAGCAAACAATGTAATATTTTGTTAGCTTTTTAGCTAGCTAGCAAACATTGTAATGTTCTGTTAACTTTTCAGGAAGTGTGCAAAGAATGCAATGTTTTGTTACAGAAAATAGAGCAGCTGAAAGTTAAGTTTCCCCTCCTCTTTTGTACTTTCTAGGTCCCCACAGCAATCAGACTTATTTTTTATTTAATTGTTTTAATTTAAGTCAGCAAGAATTTCCACATTGATTAAATTCTATTTACATTAGGTTTACTTAAATAAACTTGAATTTACTCAACAGAACACTTTTAACTGTACTACTGAATTACATATTAAATGTAAAATTTCATTAAAATATGAACTCTGAATACCTCTGGTGCTGCTTCATGTCACCCTCTGATTGGACTAAAAAACTTACGGATGGCATCCATGGTGACGATGCGATCAGTTGGCTCGCTGAAGGGCCCGGGGCCTGCCAGGTTTTCAGCACATACTCTGAAGATGTAGGTGAGTCCCTCCATCAGGCCAGTGACCTTCACCTCCAGAGAGTTGAGGAGGGCGCGGTTGACACGGGTCCAGTGTTTGCTGTTCACCTCCTTCCTCTCGATCCAGTAGCCGAGGATTGGGCTGCCGTTGTCCTTCGGCTCATGCCAGGAGATGCGGGCGCTGCTTGCTGTCACCTCGTGGACTCTGGGGGTGTTGGGAGCGTCGGGAGGATCTGAGGGTGGAGAAGAAAGGGTGAGTGACTGAACACAGTTTTTATGTTGAAAGTGAGAGTCATTGTTGATGTGACCACCAGATACCGCCAAAGTCAAAAAGAATGAAGAAGTCCTGATGCATGATGATCATGACATGATGATGTCCTGAGTTTTGAAAAAGTCCACATTGCTGGTCCATGTAACAAAATGTATAAATTGCTTTAAGCATTTAACATTTAAATTTCCATTTATTTGTAGGTTTAGTACATGAAACCGTTATTATTATTATTATTTTTTAAGTTGAAAATGTGCAAATTATTTTAAGTATATTACATTTGGAGAATTCCTTTTGGTTGATCGGTGCCACTATCAGAATTTACAAATTATTTTTTGCATGCAAAAACTTTTAGTTGAGATGAAAATTGTTATAAAAATGACAAATCATTCTGTACATTATTTATTGATGGGGATTTTTTTTCATGAGAAACTTACAAATGTCCAAATAATTATGTAAGTTTAATTCAATAAAAAAAAAGGAACTAGTAATAAAAAGGCATTATATGTTATGATTCATTACATTGGAGTATTGTGTATATATTGTGTATTTTGCTGAATTATTTGGAATTTTTCAGCCAGTCAGAACTGTCTGAAGTCACCTGTATTTGTTATCATTTTGCCATAAATCTGACCTGAGATTTAAAATTTCAGTTTATTTCCTGATCCTTACTCACCGAACTGATTCTTGGCGACCAGAGGCTCAGAGACGCATGATGGGCCACAGCCAAACTTGTTCTCGGCGGTGACTTTGAAAATGTACTCCTTCCCCTCAATGAGTTTGGTGACGGGGAAGCTGCAGCCCTTCAGGGTGGAGGTGATGGTGATCCAGCCAATCTCATCATTCTTGTTGTCCTTCTTCTCCAGGATGTAGTTCAGGATCTCGCTGCCGCCATCATCCTCTGGAGGTTCCCAGTTGCAGATGACAGAGGTATTCCTGATCTCATCAAACGTGAAGTTGATCGGAGGGCCGGGTTTGTCTGCGGCAGAACAGAGTCGGGTCAACGTTCAATCTCAGGAGGAACAAAGTTTAGAAAGACGTTATAATGAGTTACTGATTTGTATTTTGTGTTAAACCCAAACTCTACTGAAACATACTGCGGACTATAAGGAGGACATGTGACCTGCAGGTTCAGGTATCAGGATGGAAACTCAAAAAATAAATTAACTTTGGTCTTACCGAGGACATTGACGATGCAGGAGGCAGTGGCGACACCATGAGTGTTCTCAACCTGGATGGTGAAGTTGCCATGGTCAGCTCTGACAGCATCACGGATCATTAACACAGACTGACCTTTCTTGGTCTGATCCAGACCCAAACGCTCACGCAGTGGAGTCACAAACTCCTCCTCTGGCTCAGGAACCTGAAGGCAACAAAAGAAATAGTCATTACTTCATTCAAAAATAGGTACAAGTAAAACTTTCAAGATGCTCTGGTCTGGACACCAACCATGGCCTTGGTTTTCCTCTTCTTGATCAGAGGGACAATCTTCTTGGTTGGCTCTTTGGTGACGTCCTCGCTGTTCCTCATCCAGGTGACCTTGGGATACGGGGAGCCGGAGATGTAAGCGTCAATACGGATCTCCTCGCCCTTCTTGATGCACAGACCAGACTGCACACGAGCGTGGAGGGTGACCTTTGGTTTATCTGAAAATGGAACAAGAGTTATGAATTTTAGGCAGCTGTTGTTTAAGGTTTAAAGCTAAAAAAAAACACTTCCCTGTGGTAAATAAAAGGTTTGTAGAATTTCGTACCAATGGGATCAGCAGCCTTGATGGGCTGTGTGCTGCGGGATGGCTCACTGACACCAGCTGCATTCTCTGCTCTGACCCTGAACTGGTACTCCATGTCCTCTTTCAGGCCCGTGACCACATAAGAGAAACCAGGGACCAGGCTTGGGGTGACCCTCTCGTAGCGGTCGCCATCCTTCTCGATCTTCTCCACAATGTAGCCCTGGATGGGACAGCCACCATCATAGTCTGGAGCCTTCCAGGTGACTGTGATGGATTTGGACGTTGGATCATGAGCTTCCACCTGGATGGGCGGGTCTGGTTTCTCTGTAGAGTTGATATCAACAACAGAAAGTTGTATTGGAAAGAGTGGAAGGACCATGTTTGATCTAATTTTATTGACAGAAGTAGGAAGGAACAGTCATTTTACTTCTGTGGATCTTCTATTGGTTGATTTGACAACAATTTTGTGTTAATTTCAAATTATTTACTCATGGTTACCCAGTTTTACAGAAGAAGAAAAGTCTAGCAGACCTGAGAGGACGTACCTGAGTTATTGACAAATAATGACAAAACAGATGAACCCTCTGTGATGTTACTTACGCTTGATCTCCTCTGTGATGACCGGGTTACGTAGCTCCAGATACTGTCCGGCTCCGACCTTGTTGACGGCCTTCACTCTGAAATAGTACTCGCAGTTGATATAAAGGTCTTTGACGGTGTAGGTCAGGACATTCTCTCCTGACATGACAGGCATGTAGGTCTTCTTGGAGGCTTCGCGGCGCTCCAGGGTATAGCTGACGATTGGGGTGCCACCATCGTCCTCTGGGGCTTCCCAGCTGATCTTACAGGAGTTCTTGGTGGCATCACTGGAGCTGATGTCTTTACACTGACCAGGGAGGCCTGCAAAGAGGAAAAGTACATTAGAGGAAGACTGCTGCTTGTCTGTTGATCTAAATTGTGACAATGTTTGGTGGTAGAATCTGGGTGGATCCTACATTTGGACTGGTTTACAACAACCATAATCAGTATTTGAGCTCAGTCACATATGAACAAGGCATTGTTATCACCTACCAATGACTTTGACATTGACAGTTCCAGTGGCAGTTCCCAGGTTGTTCTCCAGGGTGATGGTGTAGGCGCCAGCGTCGGCACGTGTGCACTTGAGCAGCTCCAGGTGAGCGCTGTTCATCTCCACCGTCATGGAGAGCCGGTCATCGGCCTTACACTCTACTGTGTCCTTCTGCCAAACCATCTTGGGTGTTGGGATGGCCCTGTAAGGGATTTTCAGGTGCAGCTTTTCACCTTCGATCACAACCACATCTTGCGCCTCCAAATCCATGGTTGGACCACCTTGGGACCAGAGGACAGGATAGTTATTTAGGTTAAGTTATCAGTGGCTATGACTGCACTTCTTTTGAATGTAAATTCTGTTAGTGCTTACAGTCAGGATCCTTGGTGAAGACCTTGTCAGAGATCTCGGAGGGATCACTAACGCCAACAGAATTGATGGCACGGACCCTGATGACATACTTCTTCTCTGGTTTGATTCCATCATCAATCCTGAACTTGAGCTCCTTGATGGGTCTGCTGTTAACCCTCAGCCACTTCAGCTCAGGACGGGCTTCGGCCACCTCTACGTGGTAGCCGGTGACTGGGCAGCCGCCGTCTTTAGCCGGAGGCTTCCAGGTGACGTTGATGTGCTCTCTGCTGGCGTCGGGGATCTTCACTTCCAGAGGAGGAGATGGAGCGCCTGGAGAGAAGAGGAAGTTCAGTTTATATCTGAAATGTTTTCTTCCTGACCGTATTGTATAGTTTTTTAAAAATGATCTTCATTTATCAAGAACAAATCCATACATCTGCGTTTACAATAAATATTTTATGGTCCCTTACTGGTTGGATCCTCAATGGTGAGGATCTCTGTGGGTTCACTTGGATCTCCAACTCCAGCCTCGTTCTCAGCTCTGACCTGGAACTGCACTTCAGTTCCTTCGTCCACATCTGTAACCTTGAACTGAGTTTGTTTGTCTGGAGTCTTGCAGCACTTCAGCCAGCGAGTTCCCAGCTTCTCTTTCTTCTCAATCACATACCTGGGAAGTGATTGTATTCGGCATCATGAACATAAATATACACATCATCTCATTCATAATGTACACACGGTCACATTCTAAACCAGTTTTACAGAAGTTTGTTGTCTTACTTAGTAATGGGTCTTCCTCCGTGGCTCTTGGGAGGTTCCCATTTCAGCTCCACGTGTCTCTTGCCGACCTCCACCACCGTCAGGGCATAAGGAGGTCCAGGAGTTGCTGCAGAGATCATGACAAGTATTAATGTCCATACCAGACAGTTTATTGGTAGCTTTCTTTGCAGTCCTCCTCAGGGTCTTAAAATGAAATATAAATAACACTGAACCTCCACTAGGCGTGGCTTATATTGGGACTTAAATTTGGAAAAACAAAACTGTTGATATTTTAGAAGACCAATAAAAACCCAAGTTGCTGATAAATGTTTAGAACTTACTGAAAGTGTCTTTGGCGAGCACGGCGTCCTCCAGCTCGCAGAATTCACCCATTCCCACAGCATTCTCTGCAGCCACACGGAACACATACAACGAGCCTTCATTCAGGGGAGTAACCGAGTACTTGAGCTCCTTGACAGTGGTGTCGACAGTCTGCCAGGCCTTCCGCCTCACGTCCCTCTTCTCCACCACATAATTGGTGATGGGTGAGCCTCCGTCACTGCTGGGAGCCTGCCACTTCAGGTCAGCACTGATCTTGGTGATGTTTGCCACCTCCAGCCACTGAGGAGCTGATGGAGGATCTGTTGAACAGAAAACAGGAAAGAGGAAAATTAAAGGAAGGCAGTCTTTGTCTAATTTCTGGATTATTTTAGCCTAGAAATGCATTTCTTGAGCATTGTTCCTTAGAAATCATTATTTTGTAATTGCACAACAGTAGTTGGTGTCACAAACAGGATGAACATGAATGTGTATCTTTCCCAGGGAATCTTAAGGTAAATAAGGAAAAGGTACAACTGTAAGTAAACAGAGAATGAATATTTGTATCTGATAGACTTTGGTGAGTACTTGAGCTTTTTGGATAAACACCTTTATTTTCTTCATCTAGATTGTCTTGTTGAGTAATTTCACAACAGAGGATGGTATTACGAACATGAAGAATGAGTGTTGAAGAAAGGTTTGACTCACTACAAGAGGTAACTTCAATAAACAGAAATGTTTGAGGCAGTAAGGAGAAACATAAACAAGGTTTTTAAAGTACAAGTAAAAGAAACAGTAAATGCCAGGAAATTGTAAGGTAAATGAGGAAAAGGTACTGAAACCCTCCCACCCTTGTACTGTCTCTGAGTTGGACTTACAGAGTCTCTCCTTGCAGACCACAGGGTCGCTGGGCTCACTGGGTTCGCTCTCGCCGGCTTTGTTGACGGCCTTGACTCGGAATGAGTATTCCTGCTTCTCCTTCAGGCCCTGCAGCTGGTGCTCAGTCTGAGGAATGTCCTCTGCAATGCGGATCCATTCCTCACTTCCGGTCTTCTGGAACTCAATGATGTAGCCTTCGATCTTTGCTCCGCCGTCATGCTCAGGCCTGGTCCATGCCAGCAGGGCTGAGGTCTTGGCAATGTCCCTGATGACAGGTTTACCAGGAGCCCATGGAGGATCTGAAGAAGAGCAGGGTTTTATTATAATCATCTGATTACTCTTGATTCTAATCAACTTGTAACCAACTTATGATATAAAAGTAATTAAATTGTGATCTTGATACAACAGTCTTTAAAAATATAAAACATATGGTTACATCAGTTTTGTACTGAACTTGGCAGATAAATAATAACACTGATCAACATGATATACCGATGGGATCTTTGATGAGGACAGGATCAGTCTCTACGCTTGGTTTTCCAGGTCCAGCCAGATTCTCAGCCAGAACACGGAAGCGGTACTTCTTCTTGGTAGGGAGTCCCTTCACCCTGCAGCCATATGAAAGCAGGGTTAGAAGATATATTATCCATCTGTTCTTAATATATAAATGTTGAAAGTTCATCATTATTCCTGTAAGTTTCCTGACAGCTGTGATGATTTACCTGAAGGTCGTGTCCTTAATGGGCAGTTTGTTGCATCTGATCCACTTATCACTTTCTGGATCGAACTTCTCAACCCAGTATCCAGTGATGGGACTGCCGCCATCCTCATCTGGCTCAAACCAGGTCAAAGTAACAGCATCCTTGGCGATATCAGAAGGAGTGACTCTGGTTGGAGGGCCAGGAGGATCTAAAACAGAAGGAAAATGATGTCATTCATCTTTGGATATTTGTTTTACCATCTTACATCAAGCCATTAAAAGGGACCATTTTGATGGAATAGTTATACAGTAGAGTACAAATAACATACCGAAAGAATATTTGGCAACAATTGGCACATGCTCTGCAGGTTCGCCGATGCCATACTGGTTCTCAGCGCTGACCCTGAAGATGTACTCCTTCATAGCCATCAGCTTGCAGGCCTTGAAAGTGGTGTGTTTCACAGTGGCTGACAGCTTCACCCACTCCTCTTTGTCTGTCTGCCGACTCTCCACAATGTAGTTGGTGATGACTGAGCCCCCATCGTCCCTGGGAGGGTTCCACGCAAGGCAGCATGACTCATTGGTGATCTCGGAGATGTCGAAGGCAGCTGGAGGACCAGGTTTGTCTAAAGAGGAAGAAATAAAACGTGAAAATGAGGCAATATGGCAGTTTCAAGCAGACGCTTCAACAGTGGCAGCTTTACAATCTAAATTTGATATTGATAAGACTGACGAAGCCTTTATAATGGTTCGTTCAGTCTTTAGATTTGTTTTATTTGATATCCAACATGTAGTGGGTACCAAGAATGTTGACATCAATTGTGGCGGTGGCGCGTCCACAGGTATTGACTGCCTCGATGATGTAGGTGGCAGTGTCTCCTCTGGTGGTGCTGGAAATGGACAGCTTGGAATGTCCTGGCTGAGTGTCAATGGCAATGCGGTCATCTGCCCGCAGGACCAGGTCAGCCTTTGTCCACTTCACCCTGGGATCGGGCTTTCCTTTGACATCGGCAGGAAGCTCGATTTTGGTACCAGCCCTGGCAGTCAGTCCAGCCAGCAGCTTCACATCCAGCTGGATCTCTGGAGGCTCTGTGGGAACGTTTTAAAAACAAGTGTGTGGGAATGAAACAGGAGGAAACTACTTGCTCAAAATCACCATCCTGTGCAGGAAGATACATACCATTCTCATTTCTCTTGGTGCAAGTAACTAATTACAAATACTCAAATTACTGTAATTAAGTAGTTTTTTGGGGTACTTTTACTTTTATGAGTAGATTTTCAAGTCTGTACTTTTACTTGTACTTACTGTAAGTATGCATTTCATCATATAATCTACTTAGTTACTTTCAAAATCATAGTTGAGTACTGAGTACAATTAGAATTAATGTCCAAACCTTTCAACTGTATTTTTGTAGCCAATCAGATGATCTGGTTAAAAATGAGCCAATGAAAACAAAGACAGACAACTGAAAAACAAAACAAAATTGTGCAGGAGCAAACATTAAGGGTGTTAATGATTAATCATTAATTGATTGATTGCCATTAAGAATTTACCCAATTAGAAATGTATTCATTGATGTTAAATCAATAGTCATGGAAGTAACTGCACTGCATTTGTTGAATAAGGAAACTTAAACTTTGACTTAAAGTGAAAAAAAAAATTAGGAAGATAAAATGTGTTATGTATCTTATAAATTATGAATGATTAATCAGTTGTTAGTTTTTTCAACTGTTGGTTCAGGAAAACGCTGAGTAGTTTTTGAGAAAAAAATACCTCGTAGTTTTACTGAAGTATATTTCTAACACCAGTACTTTTACTTGTAATTGAGTAATATTTTAGCAGTGTAACAGTACTTGTACTTGAGTACAGATTTTAAGTACTCTTTCCACCACTGCTCTTATGCCTGATTCCAATTACTCGTACTCCAGATTCAAATAACTCCTGCTCCTGATTGCAGTAACTCTAACTCTAGTCCAGAGACATAGAAAGAGCGCCCCCTGGCCTACCTCTGGCATCGACGGCCTGGATCTCATCAGTGGCCCGGCATGGTCTGCTGGCTCCCAGTCTGTTGAAAGCTCTGACTCTGTAGGCGTACCACTGACCCTCAGTCAGGCCGGTCAC
Source organism: Lutjanus erythropterus (assembly GCF_056507025.1). Classification (NCBI taxonomy): domain Eukaryota; kingdom Metazoa; phylum Chordata; class Actinopteri; order Lutjaniformes; family Lutjanidae; genus Lutjanus; species Lutjanus erythropterus. The sequence goes on from NC_139324.1 coordinate 43,075,508, forward strand.
CTGGTACCTGTGAACATGAAATGTAATTTATACACATCTGTCCCAAAATATATAGCAGGACACAACATCACAAATGGGCCAAAGAACACTGTGTTGAGTCTTACTTCAGTTCAGGTATGGGGTCACCACAGGGTTCCCACTTATCAGTACCGCGCTGACACTTGTCCACCACGTAGCCTTTGATCGGGGCACCACCGTCGTACTTCGGAGGCTCCCAGGACAGGAAGATGGTCTTGGCGCTCTTATCACGCCACTTCAGGTTCTCAGGAGGATCAGGTACAGCTGGAAAAATAAACATAATGCTGATGAGATTCTGGATATTTATAAATATATGATATTATAAAAACTTCAGATCTCCATCACAAAGGAAACGTCCTTGTTTATAGTTCTGATCTGAGTTAACCAGGTTCATCCGAGATAAACAGGACAAATACTCACTGGCAGGAGAGGAGACGTTGACAGGCTCATCGATATATGCCGGCTCTCCGGGTCCACACTTGTTACAGGCAGTGACACTGAACAAATACTCCTTTCCTTCAATCACATCTGTTACTGTGTGCTCCAGGTCCAGGATGCCAGTAGCCACCTGAAAAAAGGTCATTGCAATTGTGAGGCATTAAGCTACAGTAAACTTATTTGTCTCGGGCATGTTTTTTTCATCAGCGTTGCCTTTAACACCACATTATTTTGCACTTTGTGTGACAAACTTTTAGTTTTTGTGGCATCAAACTGAATTTTTCCTGGAATTTGATTGTTACTTGGCCTTGTCAAATTCACTACAAATTTCACCCTAAAAATCTTTTTTTTTTTTTTTTTTTTCCTTTTGTTTGATCAGGATGTTTTGGTTTTGGGGGCGGGGTTCACATGAAAAGGAAATTTAACAATAAACTGGAATAAATATAAGGCTATATGGTACAAAATGCAGAACCTCTGCCATGCGTCACTTGGGCACTGGGGAGTTTTGCGCATGTTTTTGCCCCAAACAGCCAAAAATATGTTGTATCTGTAGCTTGGTTTCATAGACACATTGAAAATGAAGCTGTTATAGTTCATTAATATTGATTCTCTGACAGAACTACAGGTAAACCCTCAGGTGTACCTTGGCCCAGGTCTTGCGAGATACTTCTCTCTTCTCAATCTGGTAGTGGGTGACCGGACTTCCTCCATCATGTTCTGGAGCCTCCCACATCATGTGGACATGGTGTCGGGTTACCTCAGCCACCTTGAAGTCTTTGGGGGCACTGGGGCATGCTGGGAAAATAAAGGTACCAAAAATAAATTAGTGAGAAGAAAAACTTTCCTACCCTGCAGATCTTGCTCAGGGTTTTTGTTGGCTGGGGGTATTACCTGGCATGCATTGGGTGGTGAGATTGCTAGTTTAATGTTTATTTTGGATTTTGGAAATATTGCTGTTACCAATGACGTTGACTTCAATATCTCCAGAGACGGATGACACGTCGTTCTCTAGCTGCAGTGTATAGATGCCTTTGTCTGGACGGACGCTTGGTGTGACTGTCAGTTCTGTGTATGTGGGCTTTGTCACCATGGAGACACGCTCATCAGCGGTGGTCAGCTCCTTGTCTCCGAAAGTCCACTTGGCAACGGGGGTCGGGTATCCAGTGATGGGGACTCTGATGGTGAGAGGCTGAGGGACAATCACCTCCAGGCCTTTCCTGAAACCACTCAGATCGAAGGTTGGACCAACTGCCGCAAGAGAAACATATTTTACTGTTATTTTTCTAATACTGCCATCTGCTGGATTACTTCATTTCCTCAGTCATGAATCAAAAAGACTGTTATAGTTCTGAACAAAAAAGGGTAACCCATGGGTCTATAACTTTGTGCTTATTTCCTAGAAAGAATTATGTAAGCTCAGACAGAGTTCTTTGATTTAGTTGAATTTCTACATCGTGAATGACATTTAAATCCCAGTAATTATGAAATACTTATGAAATACCCCCCAAAAAGAATTAATTTCATTGTGTAAACAATATTTAGAGTTGATGTTAGCTAACAATCAATAATGTTAATACCAAAATCAAACCAAGTCTTCACTGAAGCATTAACAAGTACACAAAATGAAGTTACTTTGCACATATGGTTGTATCTTTGGGATTTTAAATAGAACATAAAAGAGAGTTCTACTGATTCAACAACATCAGAGTATAAAATTCAACTGTTGTTGTTTGTTCTAGTTTGTTTGTACCATGAGGGTCGTCAGCGAGCAGAGGTCCAATTTGCTCTGCTGGATCAGAGACGCCGGCTGCGTTCTCAGCACAAACTCTGTAGAGATACTTCTGACCAGGTTTCAGACCGGTGACCTAAAGGGAACAAGAAAACAATAAAAAGAAGTAGTCAGCTCTGATGAACCAGCAAATACTCAATTACTGTTGAAGATAAAATCCATCACGGAACCAAATATGACAAAAAATGTAGTTTTAAAATGTTGCTCAAACAAGTAAATAAAAGTAAAAATAGAAAAAGAAGACAATTAAATTTAAGTCAGAGGAGCATTTAAACTCAGCAGTGCAATCTGTACCCGGTATGAGAGGTCAGGACACAGTCTGGCGTTACAGCGGAGCCACTTATCGGTGCCCTCGTCACATTTCTCGATGATGTAGCCGGTGATCATGCTGCCGCCATTGCTGATGGGAGTCTCCCAGGTCAGCGTGACTGCCGTCTTGATTTGATCGCTGTAGTTCAGGTTCAGGGGTGGGCTCGGCCTCTCTGCAACAGCAACACAAAACGACCAATGAGATCAGAAAACATCTCAGGCCTCTTAGTGGGTGGCTTTACAGGGTTTTGTAGCAACCAGTGCTGGGTGGGTTATAGTTGTTATATATTTTTTTCCATTATAAGGTCATTCTGGTTACTTTGCTTCTTCATTTATTTCTCATACTTGTAGAGTGGAGATGCTTCCATACAAACAGGTTATCCTCAGTGATTGATTCTTTCTCTTCACATCCTAAGTCATCATCAGGATGACACTGCTACAGTTAGCCAGTTGGAATATGAGAGGGTTAAATGGTCCTGTTAAACATTCAGCTTGTTTAGATTTCCTTCACAGGAAGAATATTGATATCGCCTTTATCCAAGAGTCACATCTTATAGTTGCAGATGTACATCGATTTGCTAACAGATTTTACTATGTAGCAGCATCTGCTTCTTATGTTTCCAAAGCTTGTGGTTCCCTTATGTTTTTAAAACGCTCCCTATCGATAAATATCTTGGAGAAATTTGGCAGTAGAGACGGGCAAATTTCATTGATAAAAACTATTATTGAAGGACGTAAAATAGCTTTTTTGTCTGTTTTGTCTGTTGTCTAACCAATGTGACCAAGAATTCTTCCACTACCTATCCATGATACTCTCAGAGCTTCAGGATTATGCATTGATTATGGGAGGGGATATGACTGCCATTTTGGATCCCAATTTAGATCGCTCAAATCCACGGGAACAGCACTCCCATTCCCAAATCTCTGCATCATCTTTTCTGTCTCAGGTTATTTCAGACATTAATCTGTTAGATGCATTCAGAGTGGTTAATCTTATAGCCAAACAATATAGTTTCTTCTCAAATAGACATAGAACCTACTCACATATAGACTACATTTTTGTTTCCCCAGCCATTTCAGAAATACATGATGCATTAATAGTGCCCTGCCCGTTGTCTGACCATGCTGCCATATTGGTCAATCTTACCTTAATAAACAGACCTACTAAAGTATCCTGCTGGCGTTTTAACACCACCCTCTTGGAAAAGGGAATATCAAGCTGGCAAAAGGTAGTAAAAGCAACTCACTCTCATCTAAAGTGGCATACTCACAGTCCTATCTTTCATAATTTTGCCCTCCTTACTGGAGGCATCCCCTCCTCAGAGCATTCAACGATTTGCAATTATCATTTGTTTTACCTGGTTCTTCATTTTTCTTGTACCTGCAACTCAGATCTTCGATGCGTGCCTGTGGGGAACCCTGGGACCATCCTTTACAAACTCATGAGCTTCATATCCTTTTAGACGTTGGTGTCAAATCAAGTGGTTTAGTTTTTAAGCTTTATACTGTTATTGAACTCTTCTTGTGGCCCACTTGCTATTCAACAGGTATGGGAGAGAGACATTGGTAATGTGGACTGGTTTGCTGTCTTGGACAACTTGGATTGTACATCCCAAAATCCTAACCATAAACTTATTAATTTTAATTTTATACATAGGCTATACCTCACTCCTAGAAAACGATACCTCATGAAACTTGCATCCTCTCCAACTTATCATTAATGTGTCCTGCAATTGCTACTTTTTGGAAAGAGGTATCATCTACCTTAACAGATTTACTGGATGTGTGTATACCTTGTTCTCCCAGGCTGTTGATTTTGAATGATACATCATCACTGGCTCTTTCTCCCTCCAAATATTATTTTTTTTGTTTTCAGGCCTCACAGCAGCAAAAAAGATGTTAGCGCTTAGATGTAACCCCCCCATACCTCTCACTCATGTACAATGGCTGACATCTTTTTTGAATATTATACTTTTTGAACAATCTATAGCCAGAATTCATGGAGCCACCGAATGGACTATTCAGACATGGACCTCTGTAGCTGCAGATGTCAAACAGCTGTTGATCTGAACATGTTACCTGTATACTATTATGTTGTATGGAAGTGCATTTCATTTGAAGGCTGGTAATTTGTGAATTTGTGTATTATTTAAGATAGAACTATGGTGGGAGGGGAGGGGAGGACACAGGTCGCCACAGGGGTGGGGGGCTTGACCTTGAATGGTCACAGTGGGGTAGACATTCTTTAATACCTTTTCTGCTGCTGTAAGTTTATTTGATCTACCTCTGATGAAATAATACAAATAAATAAATAACTGATAACAAAATGAAAACCTCAGGTTTTTTTATGAGATCAAATTAATATTCGAACCACTGGTTTTCCCTCACCGATGGGATCCATGATCTTGACAGGGTTGGTGGCGGCGCTGGGTCTGCCGATGCCAGCCTTGTTCTCGGCGCGGACTCTGAAAATGTACTCCTTATTCTCCACCACGTCGTTAAGCGCGGCTGAGCGGTCGTTGGCACCACAGACAAGGGCTGCCTCCCACTTCACGGACGTCCTGTCACGGAGTTCGATCACGTAGGCAGTGATCTCTGAGCCACCGTCAAACTTAGGAGGCTCCCAGGTGACGGTGGCACCGAACTTGTTCACATTTGCGACAGCCACGTTCTCAGGAGCATCAGGGACATCTGATGGTAGAAAATAAATACATGAAGGATTTCACTGGATAAAAGTGTGCGGCAGGTTATTGAATGTCAGTGGGGTCGTTTCTTACCGAATTTGTTCTTGGCCTGGACGGCGTCCTCGGTGGCGACGACAGGTCCGCTGCCAACGCGGTTGCGGGCACAAACTCTGAACAGGTACATGGAGTCCTTCTGGAGGCCACTGACACAGTACTCTGGAGTATCAGCGCGGTCTGTTGCCAGCGTCCAGGTCTTACGCTTAATATCGCGTCTCTCCACCACGTAGGCGATGATCTTGCTTCCACCATCGCTTTCTGGTTCCTCCCAGGCCAAACTGACCTCACCATCAGCAGTGTCGACCACTCTCAGGTTCTTGACGGGTCCGGGGACATCTGGAAAAAAACAACATGATGTTCTGACATCCGCATCTAGCAGTTACCCAATCACAGGTCACTGATTTCACACCCAGACTCACCAATCACATCCAGGTTGATGAATGCCTGTCCTTCGCCGTGCTTGTTCTTGATCACCACACGGTACCGTCCCTGGTCCTCCTTGCTGGGGCTCTTCAGGCGGTACTCAGTCTTGTCGATGGATGTATCAATGTTCTGCACAGGCAGAGTGGTGCCCTCAAAGAACCACTCAGCGTCTGCACGAGGGTAGGCATCGTAGGGCACAGTCATGACGAAGGGCTTACCGGCATCCGTCACCAAGTTCTGGTCAGTGGTTTTGATCTTTGGAACAGCTGCAGAGGAGGTACAAGAAGTTATTAAATGTTTGTTTTCCATGGAGTAACCCTGATCCCTTGATCAGTCTGAGTCAGTATGGGTGTCTCAGTGTTCATTGACTCACCTGCCAGCTCCAGCTTGGCTCTGGCATCCTTGTCTTTGGCCACGATCCTGTACTCTCCCTGGTCCCTGGGTCTGATCTCACACACTTGCAGTCTGTGAATTTTACCCTCGCTGATCATCTGGTATTTGTCTCCCTGGACGATAATCATATTGTTCCTCATCCACTTCACCTCCACCCTGTCCTTGTTGAGCTCCACCTCGAACACGATGTCTGAACCCGGAGGTTCGAACATGTCCTGAGGAGGTCTGACGATCTCGACTGGGGTCTCTGCAGGACAGAAGAAATACACCACATGTGAGGATTCAGAAACAGAAATGTTCACCTCAGATGTTTGTGAAGAAAGTCGAATAGTTTACCTTCAACAAAGAGGCGTGCTCTGGTCCTCCTCTCATCCACTCCACAGGCGTATTCACATTCATCATCAGGTCTGCACGTCTTGATGATCAGTCTGCATGTCTTGCCTTCTTTTTCCATGTGATATCTGCAGGACACACATACAGTTAAACTTGTTATATTGTCCCTCTGCAGGTCATAATATGTATGTGTGTTAATTCTGACGTGATTCCTTCAGGTAACCTCATCTGTGATGTGACCAACCTAGTTTACTCTCTTTTTAGTTTTGTTTGTTTAGTTGTTTTTCAGTTAGTGATGGACTTTATACTGGATCATTCCCTGTCCTGTATAATGATCCTAAATCTCCTCTCCCGGACATACGCAAAGTAAACTGAAAGCTGTTCTTGAACCATCTGGAGTATATGCATGGATTTGGATTTGGTCTCTTGAAAGAATGTGAAAGATAACACTCACAGTCAGAATCACTGTTAAATACCATAGATAGAGTTTTATAGACTCATTAACTGGAAAACACAATGAGACCACAACATTTAGCCAATGACCACAGAAAATTAGGTATGTTAAGGTGTTTTCCTGAAAAAGGTCATCTGGCAATCCCAGATACCCTCTACTCCAGAGTAACTGAAGGATAGACACACTGAGGTGCTTTTTCCCCTGTTGAAACTAAAATTTGTGCATAAAAAGGTGTCAGAACCAAAGACACACACGCACACACACACACACACACACACACACACACACACAGCAAAACCATCAAAATGTACATATCTGTTCTAGCTTCATATTACAAGTCAAAACTGCATATCGTCATTTTGGAGGTCAGACTGCAGCGGCCATGTTGAGACCAAGACATTGCTGATAACTAAACGCTAACTTGAACTAAGATGCTGAACAGTGACAGATTAGAACATCTGAAATGATCTAAGAGCAGTTTGCGGGTATTTATCGATGGAAGTGAGTTACTAGATTGACTGAACCTTTGCCAGGACCGTTTCATCCAATGGTGTAATAAAAGTCTTCATAGGTAAACTGTCTCAGTTTTGTAATGGTCTGTGGCATTGATTGTGCCTCCCGGTGTGATTGATTTACATCGATTGAATCACAAGAATCTGAGCTTTCCAAAGATATGCCGAATGTGTTTCCACTGTTAAACATTAGCTGTGTACTTAACGGTCTGTGTACTGTCAGACTTCTTCAGACATTGTTGGAGATCTGTGTTCTCACTTCATTGTGTGTACCTTTGGACTGGTGTGTTTTGTTGATTCTTCAATAAATGAAACTACAAAACCACAACTTCAAATCCCCTAAATTCCCTTAAAATAAGACAGAGGCTGTGACCTGGGTGTGGTAGTAAAGTTTTTGAGAAATTGATACCTCGGTCCTTCTCTGATCTCGCGTCCATTCCTGTACCACTTCACTGCTGCCTTCTCTTTGCTCAACTTGCAGGTGAACTCCGCGTCCTCAAACTCAGTGATGGTCTGGTCTTTGAGCTGCGCTGTGAAGTCCGTCGGTGCCTCGCTGATGATCAGCTCAGCCGCGCACTTGTCGTCTCCGACCACGGCAGTATACTCGCCCTCGTCTTCCATCACGCAGTCCTTGATGGTCAATGTGTGTTTGAGGCCGTCGGCTCTGTAGACGATGCGCTTACTAAGTGTGACCTCCTGACCGGCTTTCATCCACCTCACCGTCACCTCGGGACGATTCACCTTACACACGAAGCTGATGGTCTTCTTCTCCTGAGTCTCGATGTCCTCAATGGGGTCCAGGAATTTCAGCTTCTCCTCTGTGGAGACAGAATCAGAATACAATTAATAACTCAGGTCTGTTTTCTATGAGCCACTGTTCACACGGAGGGATAATGACGTTTCAAAACTCCTGCACTCTCAGAAGAAGCAGTACATCATACTATACAGTACTCATATTGTATCTGTCTATCACGGCACACCACAGGGCTCTGTCTCTCTTATGTGGATAATTTGGGTCAAAACGTGTCAGATAAATGTGTGTGTGAATCTTTTTTTATTGTTGTTCAAAATACCTTTCATCAGCTGAAACTTGTTCTATATGTAGATGAGACCAATCTGATGTTGTAAACTAAATGATGAGGCCACAAAATATTACTTCAAAGGTCACTTCTGAGGTAAAGAGACTGAGGTGGAGTATTTTGATCAATGACTTTCTCATTTTTGTGCCACATGGTGAAAAGACCGAGGCTAAAATTGATTTCATTTTTTAAACAAATGAGTGAAATTTGAGTATTTTATATTCTCAACATAGAAAACGTTGAATGAAAATGAATCTTGTTATATAGTTTAAATAAAAAATGAATTTCTGGAAGGAGGTGGTCTAAAATCCTGGGTTTTAGAATCTGTATGACATTTACATCCCTTTATCTTGGAAATATTCCTGATGGACTGAGTAAAGACGAAACTAACCTGCTAAAGAAAAAGAAAAACTGCCCGACTACAGGCCTCTTTGTCATTTCTTATAAATATAATTTTCATACGATATTATGTTTTAAATTAGACAAATTTCCTTGATTTTCAGATCATCTGATGACTCACTTTCTATTTATTTATCATTTTTATTTATTTATGATTCATTTTCTGATCTTTTATCAGTTTTTTTGTTTACTGGTGAAAAATGTTCATAAATAAAAGTTTTAAAAGATAAAAATGCTGCCCCTTACCTGCGACTTTGGCGCTGGCAGTGCACTTGGCATGCTCTGCTCTCTGATTGGTCAGGCTGATGGTGTAGCTGGCCTCATCAGCCTTCTGGGCATCTCTGATCCTCAGAGAGAAGACGTTGTCCCTCTGACCCATCATGTACTTGCTGCTCTCGAATATGGTCTCCTCGTTCTTCAGCCACTTGGCCTTCGCTCCCTCCGTGTTCGTCTCGCAGTTGAAGACGATCTCACTTCCTTCCTTCACCTCCGTGTCTTTGATCGGCGTGATAATCCTCAGTTTCTCTGAAAAATAAAAGGCAAAGTCATTAAAACCAAACCTGAAACAACTCAAACTCAATACACGGAACAAGGAATGACAACCTTACCGATCACAAGCAGATCGGCTGAGGCTCTGACGCTGCCGATGTGAGCAACATAGCCTCCCTCGTCCTTCAGCTCGCAGTTTTTCACAATAAGAGCCCTTCTCTTTCCCTCGCTAACAATGGCATATTTGTCCCCAGCTTCCACCTCCTTGTCCCCTCTGAACCATTTCACCTCGTAGGTTTCCTTGGAGACGGAGCAGGTGAACTCTGCTTTCTCGCCCTCAACCACCTCCTGGTTCTGAGGACGAGCGATGAACTCGGCTGCCAGCTCTGGAGAGAAGAAGAAGTTGAAATCAGGAAATACATCATCACATAAATGAAGTAAAGATGTGAAATGTTGTTTCTCACTGACTATCTGTTTTTTTCTCACCGTTGAGTTTGAGTGTGGCCGACGTCTTGACAGAGGGACTCAGTCTGCAGTTGTACTCTCCGGCGTCCTCCATCCTCAGGTCCTGAATGATCAGGATCCTCCTGCGTCCATCCACGATCTGCTCGTAGCGGCCACCTTCCGGCAGCTCTTCGTCACCGCGGTACCACGTGACATCAGCACTGGCCTTCGACACCTCGCAGATCATCTTCACGCTGTCGGTCTCTGTTCCCTCTACGTTGGACAGGTTCTTGGTGAACCTGGCTGCCTCCTCTGTGACCAATCACATGACAGCAGGTGAGAGGGTGAAATCTGCCCTGAGCTTCGACTGTCAGGATTTTTGTCATTAATAAATTATGATGATCTTTTTGGAAATGAAACATTTAACAGAATTAATGAATAAAATAATGAACACTGTTTCTGACCGATGACAGTGAGCATGCCGGAGGTCTTGGAGGTCCTGGCGTCACACTCGTACTCGGCCTCATCATCAAACACCGACTTGTGGACGATGAGGATCCTCTGGACACCCTTAGCAATGATCTCGTATTTCTTTCCTTTCCTGATCTCGCCGCCGTCCTTGAACCAACGAACCTGCGCGGCAACAACAACAGGGTCACGAGAGCAGAACTTTGACTGATCTTTATTCGTCCATCTGTGATTGGACGCTCAGGTCAGGTGGTCTCACCTTGGCGGACTCGCGGGACACTTCACATTCAAACTTGGCAGATTCTTTCTCTTTGACCTCGACGTCCTGCAGAGGCTTTGTGAACTCCACATGAGGAGCTGAGGATGGACACATGACACGGTTACAACACGCCATCATAATGTGGTAGTAACAATAATACTACTAATAATAATAATGATAATGACAATAATGAGTTTTTTTCAGTGATAATTTCTTTTCACATTTATATTCTTGGCACAAATGATCCTCCGTACATTCAAATCAAACTGAGCAGAATTTAAAAGATTTTAAAATTAAAATATAATTTTGACAATGATTAAACGCAACAATTAAAGCACTGTGATATATTGTATAACATTATATTCATAATTAATTATTAGTCTTAATAATATAATTTTAGGAAATCTAAACTATTATGATATAAACTGTTAGATATTTTATAATTAGATAGTGTTTCATTGATTTATTATATTGATATTAATTGATATTATTTTATTCTTGGCATAAATGGGCCTCCATACACAACCCTTGAAATGAATTATAATTAAATTAATCTAAATTTAAATTTTAAATTAAATTAAATTAAACTGAGGTCAAAATGTGCTGACACGTGTAATCTGTGTCTAACCTGACTGAACTTTTATTTTCTTACTTTTCACAATACTACCTGTTTTAAATTTAAAGAGACATTTTTATTTATCAAAACTTTGAATTATGATCCAGAATTATTTTACTGTTCAGCTGAGTGGAGCTGATATTTTCTGTAAAATCAAAGAAACGTCTGGTTAACGTTTTCGTCCTTACGCGTGACCTCCAGGTAACAGGATGTCTTGAACTCTTTGGCGTCACATATGTACATCTTGGCGTCGTCCGGTGAGCAGTCATGGATGACGAGCTTCCTCTTACGTCCGTCAATGATCATGTCGTACTTCTTGGTCTTCCGGAGCTCCTGTCCCTCTCGGAACCAGCGCACCTCAGCGTTCTCACGGGAAACTTCGCACTCCAGCGTGGCAGTTGCCTCCTCCTCCACCGTCTGGTCCTCCAGTGGCTTCGTGAACTCCACTGGTGGCTCTAAATGCACACACACACACACACACACACACACACGTTAAACACACTGATCTCACTGTGAGGCGTTCAGTGTTCGTGGTGCATTCGGGTGTCTCACCTCTCACGATGAGTTGAGCGTGAGTCTGGAACTCTTTGGAGGTCAGTTTGACCTCGCCGGCCTCCGACAGCTTCACATCTCTGACGGTCAGAGCGTGAATACGACCCGCCACCCGAGTCTTAACCTGCGGGGACGGAAACAAACACACGTTTCATCATTTCTTTACATTTATTAAGTCAAGTTTGAATCTTTATCTTGATCTTTATTATGATTAATTGTTGTGTTTGTTATTTCTATTTTATAGAACATATTTTATTTTTTACCTACTTACAATTTATATTTCTTTTTTTTCTTTTTGATTAATGTATTATAATCACTGGTTCATTTTTCTATCATAAAATAATAATTTAAAACCACCAATAAAAAAAATCACCGATCTCAGACTCAGAAATGTTTTTTATTGCCGGGACGTTGGTGCAGAACACCATGTTAATGCTGACGGTTGTTCATGTAAGGTGTTGGTGACAGGCAGGCGGGGGGGCGGGGACTTAAAGATAACAGCAGCTGCTCTCTGATAACTCACAGTATTTTTAACTGCAGCCTCAACACTGTAAAAAACTACATGCTGAATTTTGAAGAGCTGCTTTTTTTGTTAAAAATTTCAGTTCTTGTTTTTTTAAAGTTCTGCTGCCTTGATGTGAATCAATAAAAGTCTATTAAGTGACACGATTATTTTAGTTTTTAGTTAAAATTTTAGCATCTGACCAAATGAAAGGTTGCAGATTGAGATTTTTACAGTGCGTGAACTGGAAAAGGAAGATTTTTTTAAATTAACTGAATGTGAGATCAAGCAGATTTTCTGTCTCTGATTTTTTTTGTAAAATTGTTATTTTAAAACTGTATAATGACCAAAATATGAATGACTTTAAAATAAAATATGAATATATGGTCACTTTTTTAACTTGTAGAGTGGAAATCTGGTCACATAATCACCACCGTTTTTTCCTAAAATCAGATTTTTTAAGTGAATCATTAGTCCGATGGATGAACACGAATGAACTCAAGTTATTTCATTTAAACAAACTGATCCTGAAAACGTTTTATTTGGTCATTTATGACTCGATAAGGAGATGAAACTGAGACGCCGGTCATGTGATCAGACTCACCCGGTCACTGGCCTCCATCTTCTGTCCTCCCAGGAACCACTCCACGACGATGCCCTCGTACGACAGCTCGCACTCGAAGGTCGCCGTCTCTCCGGCTGTCACCGTCACGTCCTTCAGAGGACGCAGCAGCCCGATGGACCGAGCTGAAGGAGAAAAAGAAGACGACATGGTTAAACGAACCAGCATGCATCTGGACGTCCTCAGCTGATCTGAGGCTCCAGAAAGTTTCATGTTCCTGCTCCTCCAATCAGAAAGCAGGCTCTCACTTTAGATAAAGTCTCTAAAATAAACTCAGGAGCTGATTGGCTGAAGACTGACAGAGACACTCGACACTGACTGTGGACTGTCTGTCCGCTGGTGGACAGAAAACATGTCTGTTGGTTTCTTTCTTTGATGTAAAGAAGTGAAGTTACCAGATCAGACACGAGGCAGAATGTAGATCTTTAAAGTAATTCACACAGTTTAAAACCAAACTGAGTAAAATCTGCTCGAATGTTTTAAAATGTTTCTGTAAAAAGCTTAAAATGATTCAGGAAAAACACATACAAGTACTTTTTGAGCCAACTTTATAACTAATCTGTTTTTAAAAATCTCACCACCAAACTTAGATTTCAGATTTTCAGATACTTTATTTGTTAATCTGCAGATTTTTCAATCAGAGTCTAGAAAACATCCAACAAAAAAAGGTTTCTACCACAAAATCTTTGTGAGAAATTAATGTATTGAGTCAAAGTTATCAAAGAAATACTGATGAAAAACTGTACAACTAAACATTGTTTTATACTTAAATAATAATAAGAATGTGTTTATATGTTTACTTTTGTCCAAACAAGCTGTATTTTGGAATCTGACCAAAGTTCCAACCAAGTTTGAAACTTAAAAGACATAAAAATATTTTTTTTTTCAGACACGAACAGCTCAGACATATAAACATTCAAACATATATTAGTGGTGTCACCTTTGACCCGCAGCTGAGCGTTGGATTTGGCGTTGGCTGCTGAGAAGTCGACGCCTCCAGCCATGTCCATACGGACGTTATAGAGGATCAACATGTGTTTTGTTCCTTCCTCCTTGATCTCAACATCCTGAACAGAAAACAAGAACGTTTAGTTCAAAACTTCACCTTTAAATAACAAATAAAAGTCCTGTGTTCAGAATTATACTGAAGTCAAAGTGGATGGGTGGAGCCCCCTGGTGGCCTACAGGGGAGTGTTAACCACAACATGGACAAATCCAATAAAGACATAAAAGCACAGAAAGCATCAAAATCCACTTCAAGTATCTAAAGTAAATGTCATCATTATACAAAATGGCATCAAAATAAAAATATTATTACTGCATCAATGTGAAAACAGCTTTTCATATTTCTGAGGTAAAGTTTCATACACTTCATGTGTACAACTGTCAGTGGTGGAAAGAGCACCAAAAATACTGTTACACTGCTAAAACATTACTCAATTACAAGTAAAAGTACTAGAGTTAGAAATAAGTAAAGTAAAAGTACAAAGTATTCATTGCAAAAAGTACTCACAGTATTAGATACAGTACTTTTAACCACTGACGTCACGTCTCCAAACTAGGGTTGCAAATTTTATGCACTTTCATGAACCAATAGCTTTTCTTTCTCTCATTTTTCTCATTTTTCATTTTTTTTTCAGTTTTTTAATCGGCTAGATTCTGAACTGCAATTAATCAATTAATGATTATCATTAACATCCTTACTCCAAACACTGCCGCCGTGTTTTGTTTTTTGTTTGTATTTCTTTGTTTTCATCGGCCTGTTTGTGATCAGATCATCTGATTGGCTACCAAAATGCAGATGAAAGGTTTAGATATGAATTCAGATTTTACTTGGTACTCTACTATGATTTTAAAAGTAACTAAGTAGATTACGTCTTGTAAGTTCAGACTTGGAAAATTTACTCATAAAGTACAAGTACCCCAAAAAACGACTGAATTACAGTAATTTGTTACTTCCACCTGTGACAGTTTCAATGTGAGACTCACAGAAGACTGATGCAGAGCTTCTCCCTTCAGCTTCCAGTTTCCGTGGACGTCCTCTTCTGAAATCTCTGTCTCAAACTTGGCTGTTTCTGTCTCTGTGACCTCGACACTGTACAGCGGACGAACAACCTTGATGTCACGCTCTGTAGGAGAGAAAGAAAAATCAGTATATACTACTAGTGACCCCTGGTGGCCAAAGTATGGACACACCAACCAGCTGTGCAGCAAAATATGGTCGCTGTGGGAAAATCTGGTGTACCTCAGGCTGCTGTTCTCGGTCCTCTGCTAGACTCAATTTAGTAAAATTTCACTTTTAGGCCAAATTATATGAAATACATTTCAATCATACTCTACATATAAAGCAGATGATCACATTGGAAATCTATTTTGGTAATTCGAGGTTCTGAAAAACTGGATGTCACAAAACTGCTGATCAGTGCAATATATCCATCAGTTTGATCAAGAGTCAGTTTGACAGCCAAGAATCATTCTGTTTTGTTCTGACAAAAAAAAGACTAAAAATGATTTCTTTAATGTCCAAAAACTACAAGGAGGTCGACAAAAATTTAACTGCAGGATGAAAAACAGCACATCTGGTGAAGGGACATTAGGACTTGTACAGGACTTGAAACTCAAAGTTTAGGACTTGGGACAAACTTGACTTGAACTTTAGTGCAAACACTTGGAAAATAAATAACAACTTGGGCCCGCCTCTGGTCCAAAGTACTACAGTACAATTATATGCACTTGTGGAATTAATATCCACCGCTATGCTGATGATGCGCTGCTTTATAATGCAAATCAACAGACTGATATCTGGACATTTGAGGCTGTTAAAAACTGGTTGTCATGTAATTTCTCTGCTTCTCTGAGATCGACTGTAACTGTTTGCAAAAGTATGACCTTATTACATGTTATATCTCACCACCATGAATGGAATAGCTAAAATTTGGAAAAATAATATTTAAAAAACTTTGTGAGGTGTCTTATTTGACAGAGGCTCTAAAGAGGCTGTCCACACCAAGAACTTTAACTATAACAGTAAAAAATATTGTTATAAAATTATTCTAACTCAGTTTGCACCACAGCTACAAGGCTGCAGTCTGAACTACATTTTTCATAGTCCTAGTCCTCGGTGTGTACGGCCCTTAGGAATGGAGGCTGCTGAATTTAATACAGATTGTGAAACCCTCTGATGTGATTTCATGTTATATTTACTTTCTAGTCACGGTGTGAAATCCACACAAACTATTGTCTACTGAACATTACTTGAACACCAGTGTTCTCCCTATGTATCTTGGGAAGATTTACCTTCAATGTTGAGGTTGGCTGTGGTTTTATCTGAGCCACAGTCACACGTGTAGGCTCCGATGTTGGCCTTCTCCGCCTTCCTGACGGTCAGGATGCGCTTCTTGCCATCCGTGCTGATGGCGATGTTCTTGGAGGGAGTGATCTCCTTCCCATCCTTGAACCACTTCACGTCGGCAACGGCTTTGCTCAGTTCGCACACCAACTTCACCTCGTCCTTCTCTACAGCGGTGTAGTTCTGCAGCTTGGTGGTGAAATAAAGATCGCCCTCTGCAGAGAAATGAGACGGTTTGATTTTAAAGAGCAAGGATCGTGTGTGTTTTGGGTCCTATAATAGAAATAAAGCTGTTTTTATTCCCCACAGCGTGTTTTCTTTTCTGTTTTTAGCAAATGTCCGATCCTTAGCATCAAAACTTCAAAGCTTCAACCTTCAACCGACCTGCCTTCAACAGCAGGGACTTATCTGGACTAAAATGACATTTCTGTTCAGACATCGACTGACAAACCGTGGAAACTTTATCTAGTCTGTACTTTGTTTTTTAAATTTGCCCAAACTTCCTTACGACCAAACATGTGACACTGACCGATGACGGTGAGCAGGGCGGTCACGGTCTTGTCCATGGCCTCCACTTTGATCATGGATGTGTCATCGATGGTGACCTCCTTGAAGGCCAGCGTGTGGATCTTTCCGTGATCCGACATGTGGACCACCTTGCTGGGATGCAGACGGACATCGTTCTTGTACCAGACCACTGAGATCTTGTCGTGCGAGAGTTCAACGCTGAACTCGGCTGTTTCACGCTCCTTCACTGTAACGTCCTTAATCGGTTTGACAAACTCCAAACGAATACCTGCCGCACAAAAAACAAGTCATACACCTGAAGTACAGAACTGAGTCTAAAATAAGATTCAGTTAGCCTGAAAAAATGCTCTTTGTAAAAATTGTAAACATTTAAATAATATATATTATATAAAACGAAATAAGCCACAAATTCGGTTCATTTCTGCAAATTTCTGCTAAAAGCCTCAAAACAACACAGTAAGCAACACAGTCAGGTAAAAACAAGAAAATTTGGGAAAATGAACAAAATTCAGTTTCCAAAGTGGGACCAAACATTAAAATGTGATTTTCAATTTGGGTAACCCCCCCCAAAAAAGTCTGGGTAAATGTGAAAGTAGAAAAATCACATGGAGTAAAACATCTGATCAAATCTGCACATTTGACAATATGTTCAAATAAATATGAGCAAATCTGAATGAATTTGGATGAATCACTGATGATTGTTCAGTGAAAATGATAAAAACCTGGTTACCTTGTATGATGAGTTTGCCCGTCGTCCTCTTGTCCTCGGCCTCGAACATGTACTTCGCCTCATCATCGTAGGCGGCCGAGCGGATACACAGAACGTACAAATTTCCATCCTGAATCATCTCGTACTTGTCGTCGCTCTGCAGCTCCTGGGAGCCTTTCAGCCAGCGGAAACTCTTCGGAGGTCTCGACACCTCGAGCTCGAACCTCGCCTCGTCTTTCTCGTACACCTGAACGTCACTCAGTTGCGTGAGGAAGTTCAGAGGAAGTTCTGCAGGAAAACAAAGAGTCGGGCTTCCAGATCATCTGTGGCCTTGAATATAAATACTCAAATAAAAAAAGAGCAAACTGCAAACTGAAACCAAAGTTAAACAAAAGTCGGGTACAGTTCAGTTATTTTCATGTACGGCACAGTGCATAGACACACCTGAACCATAACAATAAAAAAATACTGTTCTAAAATTGTTCTAACAGCACAACTACAAGTGGAACTTTTGAACTACATTTTTTACGGACCTTAGGAATGGAGGTTGTTGAATTTTATATAGATTGTTAAAGACTGACAGAAATTTGTGATTTTGAGTTTTATATATTTATGTATAAACACAAACACCCTTTGAAACAGCAAGGTTTTATTTCATTCCACTTGTGTGTGTCTTTTTGTAATATAGTGTTGTTTTTTTCTTTTTGTTTTGTTTTGTTTTGTTGTCACTGGATTATTTGTGTATTGACTATTTTCTGGGTTTCTTTCTTTCTTTTCTTGTTTTTCTCTCTTCTTTTCTCTTTTTCTTTGCTCATCGTATGTGTTTCTGCTAGTTATTGTTTTTTATCAAATTATGTGAGTGCTGTTTTGATTAGTATTTATTTATTTATTTATTATGGTGTTCATTTGTTTGTTTTGATTTGTTTTTTCTTGGGGGAGGTCCTTAGTATAAGCCTGTGGCGTCCTGACTTCTCCTGACACATTTATATATTAGTTTTCTTTCTTTTCTTCATTAATGTATTTTATATATTATACAAATAAAATAAATAAATAAATAAAAATAACTGCACTTCTGAACTGGCTTTTATATTATAATAAAAAAGTGATTTTTCAGATTTACAAACCATTTTGCTGAGTTGACCTGATTTTGTTCATTAATTAAGGATTTTCATCTTGAGGACTGACAAAAATTTGAAACCTTTCCAAATAATAATGAGCTTGTTTGAAATTTCTTCCTGGACTGACGGAGGATGAAGTGACCTTGCTGTCGTTTACCTTTGACCTTCAGGTTGGCAGAACACTTGGCGTTGGCGGCAGCGTACGCCACCTCGCCGGTCATGGGCACTTTACAGTTGTACAGGATCAGAGTGTGTTTGCCTCCCTCCTCGATAATGTCAACATCCTGTCAGATGACATCATAAACAGTCATTAATAACACGGAGGAGCTCGTATTTGACACAAAAACACCTGTCTAACAGCTGGAGCGCTCACCTTGGACGGACTGAGGACTTCTCCGTTCAGTTTCCACTGGCCGTGGACGTCGTCCTCAGAGATCTCCACCTCGAAACGAGCCGTCTCGCCATCAAACAGCTCCACGCCGTAAATCGGCCGAACAACCTTGATATCACGAGCTGGACAAAAGAAAAACAAAACAATTATGGAATTTAAATAAGAAGAGGTACAATCAGCTGTGGTGAAAGTATTTATGATTATAAAGACAGTCCAGATTTTAAGGGAGAAATAATTTTTTGTGTGAATAACATATCTATGTTGTCTCTTCTCAGAAACCAAAAACCTGCAAAACACTTTTTTATTTTTCCTAAATTATGATTTTATGTTTAAAAAACATTATGACGAGGCATCTCTATAACTTATAAGGCACTGTCGTGTTTAGATCGTACCACTTTCTTTGATTATCTAAAAGTCGCCTGGCAAACAATGTGGAGGTTGTTATTTCAGAAGAGTGATGAACAAAAGCCCAGTTACTTTCCTCCTCAGTCTGTGCTACACATGGACTTTTCATATATTGGACAGACTTCACTTGTCAACAAATAAACTCTGTAAAATCTATCCAGATGTGAGTCCGACACCAGCCTCACCAGCCCACGTGTTCTGGGACTGTCCAAGAGTCACAACATGTTGGCAATCTGTTTGTTCAGTCGCTATCAGACATCCTGAGTAGACCTGTGGATCCTAATCAGCTGATCGCACTCTTTGGTATTAAAGGTTCTGATCTTATATTAACCAGCTTCCAACATGACATGATATAATTTGTAACTCGACCAGCACTCGGGTCATTAAAGTGGACACGGACACGAGCTCCTACGCTCTCTGACCTCGTGATGTGATGCACATCCTGCATCTGGAAAAAATTTAATTCTCACTGAGAGGGTGTGAAAACAAATTTGACCAAATGTGGCAACCCTTTATAGACCATTTTAAGAAAAATGTACTAACTCTTTCTATGACCAGCCGACTTTAAAAGGAACAAAACATGGTCAACCGGACATCTGCTTAAATCCCACCAACATTTTCTCCCTCTTCCTTTTTTCTCTCTTTTTAATTACTGTTTTCTTTCTTTCTTTTCAAAATACAATGATACTATTTTATCTGTAAAAACTGTATTTTGCATATATGTTTGCCATATTTGTATCTTTTTTTATACATGTATGACAAATCACCGTTTAGAGTATTTTTTTACTTGTTGAATACTGCCTATACATTCATATCAGAATTTCTATTTGCTTTCTTTTGTCAGTGTTTTTTTAGCTATGAAAAAAATAAAAAGAGTTGGAAAAAACATTATGACAAGAGAGAGTTATTTTTTATTTGATTAATTTCATATAATATTCACAAAACAATTTGATTTAAAATTGATTTACATAAATCTAAATTTTCAATTCTGACTTTTCTTTTTCTTAAACATCAGCTTCTACTTATGTTTTATATTTATACAGATTTTTTTTTAAATATTGGTGAAATTTAAGATGAATTTTAGTGAATAAGATCCAAATCTTCAGCCTTTTTCTCCAAATTTTCTCAGGATTCTCATTTCTCAAACTTGATTTTTCTCATATGAAACAAAGAAAAAGACACATTTTTTTTCATGAGGAAATGTGATATATGAGATATATATTTTATTACTTGTCAAAACACTAATTTTGATCTAAGATTGTTTTTGAATTTTCTCTCATTTCTCAAAGTTTCTTCAGCATTCTGCAGATTAACAGAATATAAGTGATGGTTTTGTGGCGTTTACCTTCGATGTTGAGGTTGGCCTGCGTCTTGTCTGTTCCACAGTCACATACATATTTGCCTTTATCGTTCTGCTCCACTTTCTTTAGGACCAGAGACCTGCGGGTTCCCTCTGATTTCATGATCACCATCTTGGAGGCAATGATCTCCTTCTCGCTGTGATACCAGACGACGGGGACGTCTTTGCTCAGTTCACAGTCTAGAGTCACCTCGTCCTTCTCTGTCGCTGTGTAGTCCTGCAGCTTCACCACGAAGATGGGGTCGCCCTCTGGAACAGAGTGGACAGTCAGTCAGCGTCGGCAAAACAAAGATGTTTCAAAAACCGAGCAAAAGAAGTAGATGTCTATATCTGTAATTTTATTGAAATAAATGATAATTCTGCCTTGAAAAATGTTTCCATTTTTATCACAAAAGAAGTCCTCAGACGACCACACAGGTTAGAAAATATATTTGTTATATTTCAAAATGAAATTAGCAAGAAGCAAAATGACAAAACTTTGAAAATGAAAGCTAAAAGTTGAACTAAATCAGAATTATCCCTGATCCATGTGTCTGATTATCATAAAAAGTCAGAATTAAACTACTAATAAAACAAAAAGTGAGCAATTTACACATTTTACCATCAAAAAAAGAAACCAGGAAAGCTTGCAAAGGCATAAATAAATTATATGATGAACTTGTCATAAAATCAATACAAAAACATATTTTCAGACATTACTGGGTGAAAATCAAAGAGACTGAGAGAAAAAGAGTGTTTCGTTACCTATGACCGTCAGTTTCGCACTGGAGTAAATTCCTTTGGCCTCTGCCTTAACCTGGCAGGTATCATCTAGAGACAACGACCTCATTTCTAGCTTGTGTCTCTTTCCTTCCACATGTATGAGCACCGTGCGGCTCACGTGGAGTTTCACTTCGTTTCGGTACCAAACCACCGGCACGTTCTCGTGCGTCAGCTCGAGCTCAAAATGAGCTGTTTTACCTTCTTTCACAGTTTGGTCCTGAAGCTGCTGCACAAATTTGAGCCTCATGCCTGCAATACATCAGGTGAGTGCACACAAACAGGGCGGCGTGTCGCCTTTAAAGCCACAAACATGGATGACAACACACAGGAAACGTGAAGCAAAGGGTTTCTGTCAGCCACTTACCTTCCACCAGCAGCTGAGCGCTCGATTTCTGACCCAGCACCTCAATGGTGTACTGAGCCTCATCGTCAAACTCGCAGCTGTTTATGATCAGCATGTGTTTCTTTCCATCATCAATTATTTCATATTTCGGGCTCGGGGTGACAACGTCCGCCCCCCTAAACCACATGACCTTTGACACCTCCTTGGTGATGGTGCATTCAAACTTAGCCTGTTTCTTTTCAGGCACAGAAACGTCCTTCAGTGGGTCAACAAAGCCCATTTCGATCTCTGCGAGGTGCGAATAATCCAGCAGTTATTCACAAAAGCACAAACACAGCCATCACGGTTCTTACCACGTTTCCCTTCTGACATTCCTCCGTTTTCAGAGACCCACAAACGCAGCAGCACGCAACAGACAACAGAGAACAAAACAAGGTCTGTGTGTGAAACATTTGTACCTTTGACGGTGAGCATGGCGCTGGTGACGGCGTTCAGAGCCTGATACGACACTTCGCCCGCCTGATCCAGCTGCACGTTCTTCAGCGTGAGGAACCGTTTCCCACCTTCGGTTTTAATGTCGCATGTCTGAAACACAAACGACAAATAGACACTAAACTCCTACAAAATCTTTATTTATATTCAACAAAATAAACAGCAACACTTTCTATGTCATGTCATGTCTATGATGCATTATAAGTACATTCATAAGACATCAGAATGCAGTTATAAGGTTTCATAAAACTTATTACAAATGTTTATAATTATGCACGACTACTTGTAACAAGGTTTATAAAGTATTAGACATGTTTTATAAGCACATTCGTAGGACAGTAAAATGCATGCGTTAGGTTTTGTAAAACTCTTTTTGACTGTTCATAATCATGCATTATAATTTATAACAAGGTTTATAAAGTGGCGGACATAATCACATTCATGATACATTATAATGCATTCATAAGAGTTTATACAACTCTATCATGCATGATTATGAATATTGAAACAAAAAGGTTTATAGAGTATTGGTTGACATAATGTATTATAAGTTCACTTCATAATGCTTTATTACTCAATGCCAAAGTGACAACAGGTTATATCATTTTTTTGTGAGTAGCATAGAGAGAACTACAAAACCATCTCATGATTCTATAATTATCAAACTCTAACGTCTGAAATGGAACAACAGCTTATAAACATCATACAATTGTTAATAACCTCACACAGCACTGTCACTTTCCTTAAAGTTCTCTATGTGACTTTATAACCAGCCAAAGTCATGGAAGTTTTGATGTGTTGTGTCACCCAGGAGTCACACTCTTCTTTTCGAACACTGCTATCACTTATAAAGCATTATGACTGTGTAACTTATAATACATGATGTCCACCACTTTTAATACTTTATAACCCTTAGTTCTCATGCATGATTACAAACATTTCTAAAGAGTTTTATGAAGCCTTATAAATGCATTATAATGTCATATGAACGTGCTTACAGTAACCCTCACAGAAAGTGAAAGTCTTACCGGAGATCTCATCAGCACTTGGCCCCTCAGCTTCCATTCACCGGCCACATCTTCCTCAGATATCTCAGTGTCAAAGTTGGCTTCCTCCTTCTCGACCACCTCCACGCTGGAGAGAGGCTTCAGGATCTCAGCCTCGCGCTCTGAAACGGCACACAGGGTGAGTTCAGCGGGAAACACTGCACAGATTATCAGACATATTTGACCTTTTCGGATACAGCCTCTGAGGATCTGCAGCACCAACCTCCCAGTGTCAGTTTGGCGGTGTATCTGCGATCCTCCACCTCGATGGTGTACTCCGCGACATCATCAGGCTGGCAGTTTTTGATGGTGAGCGTCATGTCTTTTCCATCTTTGTTGATCTCCACCTTGTCAGAAGGAGTGAGCTCATTCTCTCCTTTGAACCACTTCCAGTTAGGAGTGTCCTTGAACAGCTCACATTTGAACGTGGCCTTGGCCTTTGGTTTCACATGCTGGTCCCTCAGAGGCTTCACCAGCCAGTCTTTGATGATTTCTGACGATTTCAGAGGGTTTTAAATGATTAATATACAAAATCAACTCAAGGTCTGAGACCACAGATCCAATCATAGCAGTTGTGGTAAAGTTTCAAGCCATGTCAGAATCAGACAGACAACTCAAACATAACATTTTAGATCATTTCTCAGGTTAGTAGAGTTTTTACCTCACTGACTGGCATTGCCCGTTTGCTGATTTTTGGATGGATGGACTGACTATGATAGGTTGGAAGATTTTAACATATTGCCAATCCCTACCTGAAACGGTTCGTTACTTTTAAATCTTCTTTACACTGCACACCAAGGACCAGTGAGGAAGATTAGCTTTTAGTGTAATAAATTGATTTTGCATTGTTCCTGTTATATGGTTGTATTAGAACCATAACAAGTTACATTTAGCTGCAGGTATCACAAAAAACTAGACATGGTCCGAAAAACTTCTAGAAATTGCTTTTATCATGTAGCTAGTTACTAGTTTCAGCGTGATGGGGACAATCTGACAGCGCTTTTCCCCTAACTTTTGCTAGCTACTTAGTAAGCTAACATGTTAGCTGTTAGCAGTTCCACTCTGATTGTAAGCTAGCTTAATTTTCCTAATGCTATCATGGTAAAAAACATTTATTCAAATGCCATGTCAGAAAAGAAAAGAGAAAATAGGCAACTAGGGATAGCAGCAGAATATTTTCCAGCTTTGTTAATTTTTGTAAATAGGAAATGTTAGTAGGTAAACGACTTTGTGTCTGTCTGCAAGTATAAAAATTAAAGACAAAAAGTTAGTCTGAGTTTTTTAAGTACCATCTGATCTCCTGATTTATCTTTTTTCATTCAGAATTGCTGCTGCCAGCCAGAGGCTGATTGGCTGCCTGCTGGCTGGTACACAGCTTCTGTTTTACTATTTTTATTAAACCTATATTTTGTTGCACTATGTATTTATGGAAACTGTATACTTGATGTATTTTTCGGTGTATTATGAACATCTCTGGTGCAAGACTTTTCTCTGGGATGAAAAACATCTTTTGTGTTGATGATGACAATGATTTTTCAGCCCGAATCATGAAATGGTGACAAAGCGGCCCTCCAGGTGAATTTGAAGCCTGTGAACTCTCTACTTTGTGCTGCTGACTGCTTACCAATCACTTTGACGTTGGTTGTTGTCTTGACGTCCTCCTGTCCGGCCACCTCACAAGTGTATGCGCCACCGTCTTCATCGGTAGCGTTCTGGATGGTCACAGCGTGTTGCAAACCAATAATATTAATGGCTACTTTTCCAGCCTTTGACTTCAGGACTTCGCCGTTACGCTTCCAGATCACATCCCTCTCTTTGTTCAACTCACAGGTCAGATACATGGGCTGACCCTTCATACATGATGTCTCTGGCTCCAGTTCTTTCAGCCATTTTACAGGCAGCTCTGCACAAAGAGAAAAAATGATGTTAAAAAACAGAATTTGCAGTAGAACAATGAGTTTTCAGTTGAAATTCTTCCATTCTGGGGCCAATACCATACCTGAGTTTGAGTACTTTTTGATTCCTACAAAAAGCTTGTTATTTCATTTGACAAAACAGCAAAACATTTTAAACACTTTGGTTTTAAATGTTGTGACAATGTTCATGTTTGGAAAAAAATCTCATTCTCTTACCTTCAACAATGAGCTTGGCTGTACATGTTATCTCCTTTCCGGCATTCTTTGCCACACAGGTGTATTCACCGGTGTCGGACAGTTGGACATCAATGATGTTCAACTTGCGATCTTTGCCATCAGCGGTGAATTTGTGCTTGGGGCCCTCACGGAGGTTGCAGCCATCTTTCATCCACGAGGTGATGGCAGTGGAGGGAGAGACCTCACACTCAAACACAGCAGATGAGCCGATGGACTCAGCCTCTTGCAGCACGATGTCCTGAATTTTTTTGATGAACTTCAGGGGGACGGCTTTCAGTTTGAATCCACCGAAGGGTTCCTCTGGTGGTGATGGGCCCTTACCACCAGGCCTCAGGCCCCGGCCCCTGCCACCATCACCAGGTGATGGGGTTGGTCTCGCTGCAACATCACATACAAAAACTCATCAAGTTAGTTTCAGATATGATGGTGAGTTTGTTTTTTTTTTTAAGACTTGTGCCTACCATGACTTCGACAACTTTCAGAGGACATAATTTCACATTTAGCAAAAATCTGTTTTAACAGTTTTTAGTGTTAGAGGTGCACAGAATATAAGATTCTGTGAAGACTATGAACCATGCAGAGTCACTCTTTATGAGCTACAACAGGATTCTTTGGAGAATCCCAAAACTAAGCAACATAGACAACAAATCAGACACACAACACGCAAAGAGAAGAAGATAACCGTGAAGCAAATTAACAAAACACAACACAGAATACCTACCTGGGTTTTTACACATTCTGTAACAATTCAGATGTGAGTCTTCAGAATAATTATGTTAATTTTAAGGCCAAACATTGCTCAACCATACCAGACATACAAGAACTCTGTTAAGGAAGTTCACACGTTTACAAATCTTTTGGCACTTGACAACTTTTGACTCTACATATATATATATATATATATCAAAAAGCGGAGGAGGTTCGATACCCAGCCAGGGCCAAGATTAAAAGCTTGACACAAAAACGTTTGACTGACAAGAAAACAGCTCACATGTAACAACAATTGTGAATGAAACAAATGAATTAGTGTCAGATATTATTTAGCACAAAATTGTGCCAAATTGTTAGTACCAGGAACATTCATACCCACAAATCCTCTGCCTCTGCCTTTGGGAGGCTCTTCTGTTGGTTTTCCATCTGGACAAGAAACAGTAAGATGAGTTTTAAGCATCTCTGTCAGAGCTTGATGTTCCAGCAGAAACCAAGATAAAGATCTGAGTGATGCTAATAGCAAACATGCTAAATCAAACACATATTCTTGTGCACATCACATAAAATGAAAACACATCACATGATAAGAGGATAAAGATGGAGTGAAATCATTGATAAATGTATGAATAATGTGACAAGATGATCAGGGACAGACATGGATGGAAGATGACAAAGAATGACATGAACATTGATGAAGACAAACATGCAAGACTTAGTGATCAATGTTGATGACACGTAAGGACATTATAGACGATGGATGGATGGATGGATGGATGGATGGATGGAGACATGAGCTCTTGATAAATAAATGAATCAAGTGATGAAGAGCGGTGGTGATGAGGATTAGATGAGTCATCTGAGATGGATGATGGGGCTCCAGAGTCATCAAATGAGGAGTCTGTCGGCCTTCGTCTCACCTCGTTTACCGCCAGGGATGCCTGGAGTCTCCAACGCACCATCTACCCCTTCACCTCCCCAGTCCTCAGGAGGAACCAACTCCCAGCCCCAGGCTTCCTCTTCTTCCTCGCCTTCCACTTCTTCTGCCTCCACTTCAAACACCTCCTCCTCTGGCTGGGTGGGCACCTTCTTCATCTGCACGGCTCCAGGAGAGACCTCCTTCACCAGGGGGACCCGTTCTTTACCAGGCCTCTCTGGTTCTGAAGCCTCATCTGGTGACTGCTTCTTTGGGACCTTTTTGAGTGTCACGGCTTCAATGGAGTCTTTTTGTGACACTGTTTTGGGAGTACGTTTTACTTTTTCAGCACTTGGCTTCTTCTCAACGGGTACCTGCTGCTGTTCTTTTGGTTTTAGCTTATCAACTTTTGGTGACGGCGTCTTTTTCAGCTCAATCTTCTTAAGTTGCTCAACAGGTTTAAGTGGCTTTTCTTCCTCTACCTTGTCTTTAGACACTCTTGGTGAAGGAGTCTTTTTGAGTTCAGTGCCCTTCTTTAATATTTCTGTTGGCTTTTGAGGGATCTGTTTCTCTGCTTCCTTTTTACCTGGTGGACTGGGCGTCTTGGGCAGAACAGCTGGCTCCTCTTTCTCCTGAGGTTTCTCATCCTCTTTCTTAGGTGTTTCAGTCTTTTCAGCTTTCTTAAGCTGCTGTTCCTTCAGCTCTTCAGGAGTTTCATCTCTTGGAATTCGACTAGGTAACTTTGTGTCCACAGGCTTCTTTTTCTCATCCTCAGTTGCTTTATCTGGCTTTTCTTCAGGCTTGCCAACTTTTGTAAAAGGCTTCAACACAACTTGCTCTTTCTCTTTATCTGGGGTGGAAATGATTCTAGGTTTTCCACGAAGCTTGTCGGCAGTTGTAGGTTCCTCATCTTTGGGTACTCGATCAACCTTTGTCCTCTGTGGGAGCTCCTCCTGGTCTTTGCTGACATCAGGAGTTACTTTTGGACTCAAGGTCAAGGGAGCATCTTCATCTTTTCTATGTTTTGTAGCAGCAGTGGGTTCATCTCTCTGTGGCGTCTCACCTCTCTTAAAAGGAGTGCGTTCAGCATCTGTCTTTGCTTCACCTTCTTTCTGAACTTTCGTCGGTTCAGCTGTGTCAGGTTTTTGAGGTTTTTCAAATGGTTTCAGTGTCACTACTTCTTGTTCCTCCTCTTTCTTTGGCAGTTTCTTTATTTTCTTCCTAGTTAAGTCTGGCTCAGGTTCCTCATCTTTCGGTGCTTTAGGGGTTCTTATCCATCTGGATTTTTCTTCTGCTTCTAACTGTTCAGGTTCCTCCATATGACCCAGTTCAGCTGCCTCTTCAGCTGCAGTGAAGACTCGTTCAGTTCTCCCAAGTGTTATTAGCTCTCGATCCTCTCTGTCGTGAAGCTTCTGAACTGTCAGTTCTGTATCATAGTGTCTTGTCCCTTCAACTTTATGAGTTATGATTTCCTTCTCAGGCTCTTTGGTCTTAGTTGGCACCTTTTTTAGCTTAATCTTTTGCATTTCTTCTTCTTGTTTGCTCGGTTTTTCAAATGGTTTTAGTTTGACTGATTCTTTCTGCTCATCTGACTTTGGCAGTTTAGTTATTTTCTTCTTCTCTACAGCTGGCACCTCGGGTTCCTCCTCTTTGTGTGGTTTTGGGGTTCTTGTCCATCCTTCTTTCCCTGTTTTCTGTACAACTGCAATCCTTTCAACTTCCTCAAAATATCCTAACTGAACCGTCTCCTCCTCTGCAGTGAAGACTCGTTCAGTTCTTCCAAGTGTTATTATCTCCCGATCTTCTCTGTCATGGAGTCCACGAACTGTTAGTTCTGTATTGTGATGCCTTGTCACTTCTGCTTTATGAGTTACAACTTGTTTCTCAGGCTCTGGAGGTTTCACTGGAACCTTCTTCAGTTTAACAGCCTCTGGCTCTGGTTCTTTCTCTCTGGGTATTCTGGTGAACTTACTCTTCATCTTGGGTGATTCAGGTGTTTTTGCCTCCTGAACGGGAATCTTACCCTTTTGCTTAAGAGGTGACACTGTGGTTGGGGCAGTAAATACACCGTTTATAACTTATAGGCATGCAGGAAACATTTCATCTGACAGTTTTACCAGACAGGACTCACACACCACTTAAACACACAGTATACACATATACATTTTCTCTAGTTCATGAGAGAACCCATAACAAAGCGATATGTACTACATGTGACTGCCTTTTCAAAAGAAAGAAGCATATATTTATACCTTTAGTTGGTCCAGGTGCTGAAACTGGTTCCTTGTCTGCAAGAATTTAAATAAGATAAATTTAAGTACATACAATACAAACAGTATTAAAATCAAAGACAAAGGAGGTTCATTTATTTTTTTAAGAAGAGCAGACAGATAGTTTGGCATGCATTTGTTTTTTTATTTTGCATTTCCCAAATAATTTGCACACAAAATGAGCTTTGAATGCACATAGCATGTTCATTGTTTGTCGTTGCAAGTGCAAGTTACAGTAAAGTAACTGCAAATTTACGAAAACATGTATAAAAGAAGCATTTACAAGGTTATTTGGCCTCAACAGATACAGTTGAAATAAAAGACTTTGATTGGATCAGATGATTGAAAACAAACATCAGATGAACAGACTTGGACAGAATTAGACAGTGAAAGCATTTCTTAAATCCAAGCTCAGATTGCTCAGTTATGAAGACATAAGAAATTCTACAAAACAGGAGACAAACAGAGGAGAGCAACAGAAATGAGAGGTACAGAAGAGGTTTTACCTTCGGGATACATTTCCTCTGATACAGGAGGTGGAGAGGGTTTCTTCTCCACCGGTGTAACTTGAGCTACAAGAATGCCAACTTGATTAAATCACTGGCAAAGATCTGGTAAACAAGCAACAACTTACAGATACTTACAGAAAACAGACAAAATTTAAGATTTCACACCAACAGCCTTCTTTAAGAAAAGACAAACAGGGAATGAAACAACATGGATGACAAACAGAAGAAACTACCTGCAGGAGAAATGACTTTTTCTGCTGGAGGCTTTGGTGTTGGTGCCGATGGTTTCTTTTCCTCTGGAGGAGACACTTACAAGTACAAGATACCAAAGGTCATAACCAAGAACAGAAGATATGAAAGTGACGAGACTTTAAAACAAACATTAAATACATAACAACCAAGGACAGATTAATAAATGAAGGCAGATGCAGATGAATAAAACAGACAGAAAGTAATCTGTTAAAAAAACAGAACCAGACAACATGGAGGATTTCTACCTTCAGAAACATGGTAACACAAACAGACAGTCTTGTTAAGAACCACAAAACAAAGTGAAAGAACTACCTGCAGAAGGAGCAACTTTGGCTGCAGGAGGGGCAGGAGCAGCAGGAGCCGTAGGAGCTGAAGGCTTTGGTACTGGTACAGATGGTTTCTTCTTCTCTGGAGGAGACACTTTAAAATACAAGGTGCCAAGATCACGACCAAGACAACAACATGGTCAAGACAGACAGCTGCACTGAAACATCGAAAGATAAGACTGGTGACAGACAGCAAGTTAAATGGCAATGGAGGATAAAGAAAGCCACGAGGAAACGTTTTTATCAGTCAGCAAGGAAAACCAAACAGTAAATGGACAGACATTTAGGTTACAACAACATACAAAACCAAGTGAAGAAACTACCTGCAGGAGGAGCAACTTTCTCTGCAGGAGGAGGAGGAGGAGGTGAAGGCTTTGGTACTGGTGCAGATGGTTTCTTCTCCTCTGGAGGAGATACTTTGGGAATACAAGATGCCAAGATCATAACCAAGAAAACAGTAAGCTTGGTCAAAACACAATAAGAGAAGTCAAACACAATGGAAATCTGAAGACGTATCAGACAAAAAGGACAACACAAATAAACAGACAAAAAGGCAAACAACATGGCTGACTCTTGAAGAGCCAGTAAAGATGAGCAAAGTACAAACTGAACAGACTACCTGCAGGAGGAGGAACTTTGGCTGCAGGAACAGGAGGAGCAGGAGGTGAAGGCTTTGGTGCAGATGGTTTCTTCTCCTCTGCAGGAGGCACTTTGGGAATACAAGATGCCAAGATCACGACCAAGACAACAACATGGTCAATCAAGACTAATTAACGACAAGAGACGATTTAGACATGAATTACTCCAAACAGCACAAACAAGGAGAGGAAGTGACAGTATGTGAAAGGATGTCAACTGATGAGGGAAAAACCAAAGATCAACAATGGAAAATGTTAATTAAGAAAGTATCTTTAGTACATGGCATACCTTATGGAGTAGTGACATAAAAAACACAAAGACAATGGACAGACCAGGATTACTGTTATGATGTGAAGATTAGTGTAAAATGTACCACTTCTTTTGTTATTCAATGCCGTATTAGAAGATGTATGAGTAGAGTAAGTGCGAGATATTAAATCTCTTTAAAGAGGGGTTGATCTTACAGTGATCACGAGCCTGTGTGGCTCAAACAAGAAAGAATACCTTTCTGAAGAATTTGTTGTTCAGTCTCCTGAGTTCCCTTCTTTGTTTTCTTGTCATCTTCTCTCATTGGTTTAGTTGTAGCAGGTCTTGTTTCTTCAGAAGAATCCACCTTGGTGGTGGTTACTTCTTGTGTCAGAGAAGAGGGTTTCATGGATTGAAGAGTTTTTTCTTCAGGGCGAAGAGGTTTCTTCTGTGGTGGACCTTGAGGTTTCTTTGTTGGAGTGACCTTGTCTTTAGAAACTGGTTTCTTGGGTAGACCCACCTCTTCAGGGGTAAAGTCTTCTTTAGGAGCAACTACTGCTTTGGGAAGTGCAGATGAGGTCTTTGTAGGCAGAAGAGTTTCTTTTGGAGGTGAAAGTCCTTCCTCAAGAGAGACTGCCTTCTCACATGAAGGAATCTGAGCTGGACCTGGAGGTGACATTGTTGCTGGGACATGTTCTTCTTCTTCAAAAGACACTTCTTCTGACACAGGAGTTGGTTTCCTCAGA
Source organism: Lutjanus erythropterus (assembly GCF_056507025.1). NCBI lineage: Eukaryota > Metazoa > Chordata > Actinopteri > Lutjaniformes > Lutjanidae > Lutjanus > Lutjanus erythropterus. Next base: position 43,107,616 of record NC_139324.1, read on the forward strand.
GGTACAATGTCTTCAACATACATTTTTTCAGCAGCTTTGGGAGTTCTAGAGATGTCTTCCCTTGGAGAGTCCATCCTTTTAAGGGTTGTTACTTCTTGTTTGGGAGGAACAGCTGTTGTAGGATGAGAAACAACTTTGGCAGGTGTTCTGGGAGGAACTTGGAGAAGGTCTTCTTCAGGTGGGGGTGATACAGTTTCTCTATAAGGCATGAATCTTTCAGATGCAACTTCTTTCACTTCAACGGAGTCAGCTTGCTTCATATGAGTGACATCTTTAGGTATTGTAGGCATCTTCTGTGCAGTGATTTCTTTAGATATACCAGATATTTTACATCTAACAAGATCCTCCACTGGAGAGACAGTTTCTTTTGCGATTTCTTCATGATGTACTGACACAAATGATTCTGTTACCTCTTCCTGCATTGAATATGTTGGAGGAACATCATCTTCCTTGGGTTTCCTGTCTTGAGGTGTCTTTTTGGAAACCAGTACCTCTTTTTTGAGTGTCAATTTGGAGACGTCTTTCTTTGCTGGACGAGTCATTTCAAGTGGAAGTGCAACATCCCTTTCCAATGGAAGATGGCCATCTTCCTTTGGAGGTGGAGAGACAAACCTCAAAGACATTTCTTCTCTCCAGTCCACTGTTTTGTCTTCAAAATCTTCTTCAACCTGAGATTCAGTGTCCTCCACTTTTTCAGCCTTGTATTCTTCCAATGTTGGCTCAATGTCCTCAAATGATTCAACATGCTGATCTTCACTGTACCATATAGAAACCTCTTCCCCATCTTTTGCAAGAACCATTTGCAGCTCTCTTTCTTCCCTCACAGACGACTCCCCGAGCTCAACTCTCTGTTCATAAGTCCTAACTTCTTCTTGCCTGTGTCCAACTTCAACCAGAGAAATTTGATCCTTCTTTAGAAAAGACCCTCCATTGTCTTCAAGCACTGCAGTTTGCTTAAGCTCTGTCTTCAAGGGAACTGGAGCATTTTTTAAGATATCACCCAAGATTGAAGATTTGCACCATGGAGCGGTGGCCAAGAGGAAAACAACACAAGAGAAAAACCATAAAGACACAAAAACACAGATATCAGTGTGTTGTATATTCTACTGTGATCCTCATTTTACATGTGAACTGTAGGTGTCATGAATCACTACCTCTCTGCTGTGGAGTTTCTTTAGACCTCTGCTGGACTGATACTTTTCCAGAAGGAATAACCTCATCTGGTTTCAGGGACAAATAAATTCTAGTCAAACTACAAGGAACTGGTGGACATTTGTGCTGACTTTCTAAAATTGCCTGAAAATATTTGTAAATTTAAGCATACCTGTGATAGGTGTACCTGCCTCCAGCTTTGGTTTAGCTACTGCTGATGTTTCTTGTGGTACTTTCCTCTGTTTTACTGTGTTGATAATTGATATGATGTAGCAAACAGACACACGTGATGCAACAGACATTAGAACAAAATCTTTAAAAAATAGTTTATAGCATGTCAGAAACTAATATCTATTTAATAAAGAGTTAAAAGATCAAGCAGCAAGAATTAGTGAGTATGACTTTCACACTCTTCGTCTTTGCACACATATCTACCTTGTTGCTGAGGCTTTTTAGCCTGAGGAATTTGTTTTGGTGTTTCCAAAACTTGTGGTTGTGTTGGCACTTTCTTCGGCTCTACTGGTGGTTCTGTAACTATTTTGTGTGCAGCTGGGACCTTCTTAGGTTCTTCTGGAACCTTCTTTGGTGCCTCAGGAACTATCTTTGGTGCTTCTGGGACCTTCTTAGGTACTTCTGGAACCTTCTTTGGCGCATCTGGGACCTTCTTAGGTTCTTCTGGAATCTTCTTGGGTGCATCAAGAACCGTCTTTGGTGCTTCTGGGACCTTCTTTGGTGCCTCAGGAACCGTCTCTGGTGCTTCTGGGACCTTCTTAGGTACTTCTGGAACCTTCTTTGGTGCATCAAGAACCGTCTTTGGTGCTTCTGGGACCTTCTTTGGTGCCTCAGGAACCGTCTCTGGTGCTTCTGGGACCTTCTTAGGTACTTCTGGAACTTTCTTTGGTGCATCAAGAACTGTCTTTGGTGCTTCTGGGACCTTCTTTGGTTCCTCTGGGACCTTCTTTGGTGCGTGTGGAACCATTTTTGGTCCTTCTGGAACCTTCTTTGGTGCTTCTGGAACCTTTGGTGCTTCTGGAATCCTCTTTGGTGCCTCGGGAACTATTTTTGGTGCCTCTGGAACCTTCTTTGGTGCCTCGGGAACTATCTTTGGTGCTTCTGGAACCATCTTTGGTTCTTCTGGTTTTGTTTCGGAGACAGCTTCTGGCTCGGGTTTATCAGCCACCAGATGTGGTTTCTTTGAAGATTCAGATGTCTTTGGTTCTGAGACAACTTTGAAGAACATTCAGGATTCAAGATTATTATCTTATTAAGCATATTTTGAAAAAAGTCACACTCTAACGAGTGCTTAGCACGCTCAAAGATTAAGATATTTTGGAAAGATATAGACTTTAAACATGAGAAACAACACAAACAGAAAACAGAACAAACAAAGCAGCCTATTAAGAGCATCTAGCAGTACCTTTAGGTGGAACAGCTTCAGCCTTGGTTGGCGTAACCTTGGGTGCAGATGGCTCCCCTGGTCTCGGTACATCTTGCACTTAAGAGAACATTATGTATTATTTAACCTACAGGTAATGACCAACGCTAGCAAAGATTTCACTCTTAACGAGTGTGAAAGAGAATATGAGAGAACATGAAGCAGGACAAATGAAGATTTCAAAGGTCTACGATCAATACCTTTAGGTGGAAGATGCTCTGCTGGTGAGGGAGGAACCTTGGCTGCAGTTGGGTAAACTACAGGTTCTTCAGGCTTTGGTACTTCTGGTGCTTTAAAGAACATTATATATGTTCAGTAAGCGAGTGGTAACCACTAAGACTTCAACATTACAGTCCACTCTAACGAGTGTTTAGCACAAACAGACATCATTTGAGAACATAGAACACACAGTTACAGAAAGCTAATCACATGATATGATTTATGATAACAGAGATGGGAAAAGACACTGTCTTTCCAATACCTTTCCAATAACTATCTTCAGTCTTTGGTGGAGTAATCGTGGCAGCAACTGGCTGAACTATGGCTTCCTCTGGTATGGCTGCAGCTGGCACTTTGGAGAACATTAAACAGTTTTTACTCTGCATTTATCAACAGTAGTTTCTCTAAGAACAAACTGTGAGCTTCATTATCAGCTACACTACAGCTGCGACATTAATGTCTGCTGTTAGTTTGTAGAGGGATTATAAAGAAAGCTACCCTGCTGTCAACTCCAAATACATCAATGTTAATTTTAAAAGATCAAGCTCAAGAGGTTAGCAGCGAAGAACATCTTCACCCATGATTTAGACAAACATGTTAAAGAGTTGAGCACATGGATCATAGCAACGTGAAACAAAACAACAAGAAAGATATAGTAAGATATAGTCTTTCCAGTTGATCAGTAGTAATGCAAAGCGTTTACTACTTTACCTTTTCCTTTTGGGGTTTGTGGTGTTTTCTTGGCAGGTTCAACTTTGGGTTCAGGCTTAATTTGGGGCACTTTTGGCTCAGGCGCCGCCGGTTTCTGAGGTGCCACTTTTGGCTCTGGAGGAACCATTTTGGGCTCCTCTGTCGGCTCAGGTTGATACGGTTCAGGAGTGACCTTTCTGGGAACGGTCACTTCTGGTTTGGTGTAAAATGAAGGTTCTTCAAGAGAAATATTATGATGAGTCAACACAGAGGACACACAGCTTCAAGAGTTCAGGTGGCAAAGGAAGACAAACATAAAACATATACAGACATACAGAACAGACAGACTGACAAATAACCAAACAACTGACAGATGGACGGCCAAGAGTACAATGCTGTTTATGCACTGCAAGAATCACTTCAGGTGACATGAAATTATTTAGACAAAACAGAAAATCATAAGAGTTTAATATATGATATATTGAGTTTAATAATTGGTAAAGATGTGAAGTAGAAGAATATGATTGTTGCACTTTAAGAGTAAAATGTCAAACCCTCAAATTTGATCCTAAAATTTGAAGTCAAAAGTTTGAAAAAAAATTCAGTTAAACATATATCATCAGTATTTATCAATACTGTCAAAACTGTAGAAGAAATTACAGAAATCTAAAGAGATTTAACATCTATAAAGATATTAATTATTAACATTTGATCTGATTATGATCATCCAAAGTAAAAAGTTTAAAAAGTTTTTTCAGCACAAATAAAAAGTGCTGTCAAAATATAGGTGAAAAATTAAAAATTAGCATAAATTATTTTAGTTATTTATATAGTTATTTTACTTTTACATTGTGTATCAACAGTTAAGAATGTAAAGACACATGTAAATGTATTGTATTTTTAAAGAATTGCATGAGATTAAAACAAATTAATTAAGCTACTGTGCACAAAGGTTCAATCGTCATTTTTACAACTTTTGATATAACCTGAAAAGATTCCATCTCCATTTTTGAATGTTTCGTATGAAGAATGAAGAATGTGAGCCCACAAAGACTCCAGAAGATGAACAAAGAAAATAACCAACAGTAACAAAATTGCAATTGTTACCTTCAGGGGCGGCGGGTTCCTCTCGCTGGACTTTGGCTTCAGGCTGCGGCTTCTTTGCTTCAGGTACTTTAAAATATTATCATGGATTTCAGTTTTCTGACTAAGATAAATGCTAACATCAAGACTTTAAGAGAAACAGAAAAATACAAAGAAAGGAACAAACAATGTGGACAAGAAAGATCTAAAAACAAAGACATAAATAAAAGAGAACAACAGACAGGAAGTGGTTTAAATAAGAGGAGGTATTTAATGCAGATACCTTTGAATGGAGGAGGAGGAGGAGCTGCAGGCTCAGAGGGTTTCTCAGGAGCTTGAAAGATGAAGAGAGTTCACATTAAAACTATGAGCTTTACTCTCTACTGCCATCTACTGTACAGAAAGAAGCTCAGCTGTGGGTTAATGAGACGCACAAGAGAGGCGAGTCAAGAGTAAAAAAGCAACACGAAGAAGAGCAAAACACACAAAAGTAAAGACGGACGAGAACCAGAAGAAAAGAAGCTTCTACAAGCATCAGCTGCCAGCATTTGAAGCGTTTAAGCCGAGTGGACAGACAAACATGGCGGCGAGCAGCGTGGCAGCTCTCTGCTCAGCGTCTAACAGCCAGAAGCTTTGAGGAAGCAGCCAGGAGCCGATTTGATTTGTACCTGCAGGGGCGTCTCCTCTGAACTCCACCTGAGTCCTCTCAACAATCTCTTCCACAGGTTTTTTCACTTCTGGTGAGGAAGAGAAGTGAACTTAGAAACACAACAACAACCTGACTGACGTGACGACGCTCGTGTGAAGATGTGATGGATGGATGCTAGATTTAAACAATCAGGGAAGAAATATGAAGACTAGACGGTGCAAACACCACAGACAGACAGACAGACAGACAGAGGGACAGACAGACAGACAGACAGACAGACAGACAGACAGACAGAGGGAAAACGACTTCTTATACTGATGATGAAGTATTTTATAAAACAGAATTAAATTAATACCTGTGACGGACGAGTACTGAACAGAAACCGTCTCCTCTTGAACTGTCAGACTTTCAAAAGCTACAGATAATCATTAAAAGATAAATTAGACATCTGAGTTTCATCACTGCAGAGTTTTTATGTTTGTGCAGAAGAGGATTCAACTCAAATTAACTTTGAAACTCTGAAGCTTTCATTTAGTTTTCACTGAAGTTAAATTTCAGACTTTAATCTGAGAATTTGTCATTAAAACTCTGGAAATAATCGGAATTAAGTCAGAAACCTCCAATGTAAAACTAAGGATCTGCAGAAGAATATTAGATTAGAAGAAGGCAAAAGGAAAATAAAGTAAAAAAAAAAAAGAAAAGGAATAAATATCATGGCTGCATGACACTAATACTCAAAGTTTAACTTTATTCTTGATATATTCATGTATTTCTTTCTTCAACCTTATGTTCGACTCTAATACTCTTTCACAGAATCCCGACTCACTGTAAAAACAAAGAAGTCAAGAAAACTCAAAATTTCAGGGCAGCAGATTGTTTTACCAACCACTGATCTTTAGTTGAGATAATTTACTTTTTCTTCTTTCAATAAACTTAAAGCTTTGAATTTTAGAAACTGAAATGCTTGTTTGAAACAAACAAAAAAAGAGTAAATTAATTGAAGTAATTTAAAAAATATTTTCAATTAAAACTTAAAAATTTCAGGTACTAAAAAAACAAAAAACAAATCAGAAAGTTCACAGTTCATAGTTGGTTTATCTAAAGAAGAAAAGTAAATTATCTTAAGATTATAGTTCAGCAAAACATTTTCAAGTTTATCTCAAAACTTTTGAGTTTGAGTTGGTCTCAAAACTCAGAAATTAATTGCAGTATGCTGCCTTGAAATTTTCAGTCATCTCAACAAGAACTTTTTTTTTTTGTTTTGTTTTTTTACAGTTTTTACTTTGGAGGATTCAGACTCCATCATCTAATTCATCTCAATTCAGACACCGAGTCAGAAAATTTGATCCTCAGAATTCTGACATTAATTCAAAACAAATCAAATTTCAAAATTAAAATTTTGCCTCACCATATCTGAAATAAATTTAGAATTGAATCGCAAGTTTAAGTCAGAGTTTTAAATCTCTGATTAATTCCGTAAGTCTTTATAATGAGAAACTGTCTTGAAATAATGAGATAATAAGCCATTATTCAGAGATATTAAGTTATTACTGCAAGAAAGTTTCTGCTTCAAATGACTTTTTCAGCACGTTGGCATAAAATCCATCTTAGTTTAATCCAATCTTAATTTAATTAATTAATGCATCTTTTTGCATTCAGACCTTACTGAGATTAATCTCAGACTGTCATCCTCTTCTGTACATTTGTTGACATTTAAAATATATTTACACAAAGTGAATTTATTGTTAAAGTTAAATTATTGTCTTGTTCTCACAGAGCACTTCATGTGTTCAGGTGGTTATTAGGAGGGACGACGTTTAAAATGATCACACAGTTATTGAAGATGAGCGTTAAAGGACGATGATGAAGATGATGAAGATGATGAAGGTTAAAGTTGATGTAGTTTAATGTTTGGTGTTGATGGATGATGAAATGCAGAAAATCACGTTTCTTCACGCAGAGTAAGAATGAAGTTTGTACCTTTCACTTCACTTCTCTCCTCGTAGTGATAAAACTCAGTGGAGTCTTTGGGTAGAAAAAACATTTAATGAGTGAAACAAACGGAGTGAAGTCGGCGATAAAGACTTCAAGAGTCTGATTGGTAGAAACTGTCTCACCTCTAACGACCATAGACGCCGTCTCTGGGACGTGAACGGACGTGTCGGGGACGTCTGAAGGTTCAGCAACAAATAAATGACTTCAATTAATCTTCAAATTTATTTTAAAATATTTTCTTTAAAAATGTGAGTCATGACAGTAAAACTGACATTTCAGTGGTGCTTTATATGTTTATGGCCCTTCTAACAAACATTAGTTAATAAGAAATAAGTCCTTATAAGATATTTCTTAACATTATTATGACATCTGAGTTAAAAATGTGTTACAAACATGTATTTATTTAACAATTACAGACTGATTAACAATTGTTTATAAGAGTATTATAAACACAATTATGGATTTGAACTAACTTACGCATTATGTCATTATTTATTAAAATGAATTCATACTTTATTATGCATTTATCAGCCGTTAACTTTAATGTTCTTGCTTTAGATTCTGTGGCTGCAAAAAATCACAAACATCTTTTTTGTCATTATATTCAGGTACAATGAAATTGTGAATGACTTCTGAAAAATATAGACATAAAAATAACAAAAAAGACAAATATGATATAAATTGCTGTATTATTAATGCACTTCTTCAAACATGTTTAGTTTCCTTAATAGAGATCCGATGTTTTTCCTTCTCTTTGATTGATTATTTCAGTATTTTAATAAGACTATTCACTGGGAATAAAAACTTGAAATCATTTTTGTTGTTCAGCCTCTCAGGCTGAATAAACACCTGAGAGGTGAAACCTTCTGTTTTCTCTCATCTGGATTATCACAACTGGCCTGCAGATATTTAGATAAAACTGTAAAACTGAGGGAACAAAAGTAGAATTTTGTATATAGACGTAAAAATATAAAACATAAACAAAAGCAGAAACAGACAAAGAGCTTTAGAAAAGATTAAAGGTTCTGTACTTTGAGCAGGTTATTTAGAGAAAGTGGGTAAAAATTTAAGTGAATAAATAGATTCTAGAAAAAGCATCATTAAATGCTAATAAATGCATAATAAAGCATGTATTCATGTTAATAAAGCAACACAAAGCTACATAATGAGTAAGCTAGTTAAACCCAATGACTGTGTTTATAATACTGTTATAAACAGTTACACAAAAGTCATAAAGCTTTTATGAACAGTTTTGAGAAACTGGTAACAAGTTCCTTATGATTTTATATTTATAAATTCATATACATGTTTATGATGCTATTATTAACATGTATAACTACATAATGATGTTAATAAGCATCTTATGATGATTATAAGGGCTTTATTATCTGTTAACTGACACAGAAATGTGAAACTTTAAAGTGCTGCCTACATCTCTTCCGTTTCACAGTTTTATCTGCTGGTGAACCGTCTGTTAACATTTGAGTTTCTGTGATGTAAAGAGAAATCAGTGAATTCACGAGTCGATTTGAAAGTGACTCTAACTAAAATTGAAAAAAAGGACGTGTCCAGTTTTACTGTCATCAGTTAAGTTGGGTTTTTAGTGAAGAACTCACCCAGAGGAACCTTTCCTAACCCAACCTCTGTGAAAGAGCAAAGTACAAACTGTTATTATATCTGCTGACTTTTTAAAATTCAACTTTAATCATGTGCTGCTGTGTGTGAGAACACAAACACACCTTTGCCAGACAGGTAAAGCTCAGCTGTGCTTCGAGCTTCTCCCATCGGCTCCAGACGAGCGATCACAGAGTAAACGCCTGACGGACACACGAGGACACCTTATTAATGCTGATTACATCACCACATGATGTTTATTTTAAGTTCATTTTCAAACAATAAAATTCAACAAAATTAAACATACGAAATGTTTTACTGGATTTTCTTATTTCACTGTTGAGCCTGTAGTGTCATCATTTAGTGCTGCACAATAAAACAGATAAATAAAATAATTGCTTTCCTGTAGAGTTGCACTTTATAAAATGTATTTTTTTACTAATGTTTTTAGAGGAGAAAAACCTGTTAAGTTTACTGGTGTCGTCTTTGATTAAATCATCAGCACACAATCACCTCACTTTCATATCAGGTTATCGTTTCTTCATATTAATCCTGACCTCTGATTTGACCTTTGACCTTATTTGGAAGTTCCTGTATTCTGCCTTTGCAGAGCGAACCAAAAAGTCTTGGGTCAAACCAAAACAAAAGGCAGAAACTTCCATTTGATCTGATACTTTAGATTTAAAAAGCAGAATAATGACAAATATGATCATGTTTCTGAGCATTTGAAGCTGCTAATGTTTATATTCTAATAAAATAACTTTTTAAATATAAAAGGCTGCAACAGAAAAACAGACGTACGTCTGTGTGCTTCACCTGTTTTCACGTTTTTCTGTTGCATAATAATTTTTCCACTCATTGATTAGTTGTTTGGTCCATAAATGTCAGAAAATGTTGATCAAAGTCCAAGATGACGTCCTCAAGTATTAAACTTCTGATGCTGATGAATAAATTTTAATGCATTTTCACACCAGGGATCAGAGTCTGAGTTCTGATTCTGCCTCTTATTTTAATATTTTTCCACAGTGTTGTTATATATAGTAATATGATGCACAGTTGACATATTTCTTCATTTTCTTACAGATATTTTACATGTTAGAATACAGTGACTGAGGTTATGGTACTCTCTCTTTTTGCAGATCCTCCTGTTTTCTCCAAGATAAAACCTTTTTCTTTTGTGCAGCCCTAAAATCCTTCCCTCAAAAACACGAGCTAACGAGGCCGACTGAGAACCTTTTTCATTTCATCAGATGATTTTTTTTGAAACAAACCTTCATCCTTTGGTGTGACGTTGCGGATGGTCATAAAGTGCCGTCGGCCCTCTGTCCTGAAGTTATATTTTGGGCTTTCTTTGAGCTCCCATGAGTCTTTGTACCATGTGACGGTGGCGTTGTCGAAGGACAACTCACACTCGAAGGTGGCGGAGTGGCGTTCATTAACCTCGATGCTTCTGATGCATTTAGTGAACTGAATTTGTTCGGCTAAAATCAGACAGTCAGAATTAACTTCTGATCTCACAGCGTGTTATTTTGTGATATTGATTATTTGATCGATCTGTTGTTAGTATTCATATATTCAGACTCTGTTGGTAGTTTTAAGAGTTAAATATGAAAGAAAGACAGAAAAACAGAAACAGGAAACAGAATCCACAAAAAAAAAGTCGACATCAGATGAACCATCAGGTTCAAAGAGGTCAGTTTTAGTTAGTTTGTTGTTGTATTTCTTACCTGTCCTGTACGCCGCTCCTGATGATAAAATAAAGGAGTGGATGTGAGGACATATGACAGACAGGTACAGACAGGTGTCCATCGGAGCGGACAGGACGTTCAGACTCTTACCTGAGACGGTCAGCTTGGCGTTGGAGATGTGAGAACCGCACACCACACGGTAGTTGCCCTGATCTTTGAGCTGGCATTTCTTGATCCTTAGAAAATGGCGGTCGCCCACGCTGCTGATGGCGTACTTGTCGCTGTTCTCCAGTTTCTGGGTTCCTTTGTACCACGTCAGAGTGATCTCTGGGTAGTTGATCCTGATCTGACACTCGAAGGTGGCACCCTGGTTCTCTGTGGTCGTCTGGTCGGTGATGTCTTCCAGCACAGTAACAGGCTGAGGGATCAATCATTTAATCACGTTGTCAAACTGTGACGGCTCGAACTTTACAGTCTAAAGTTTGCTTGATTAAACTTTGTTCCAATTTTATATTTTAACTCCAACAGCAGGCTGAGTTTTAGAGAAATGTGTCTAAATGATGTGCCACAAATCAATCGTTTTTTATTAATGCTAAAAGAACAAAAAAGAGAAATACTATTTAAGTTGCTCTATTATTCACTTATTTATAACACATTTAGTTACTGATGTTTTTCCTTTTCTCTGACTGACTATTTGAGTATTATAATAAGAGCATTCAATGGAAACTAAAAACTTAGCTTGAAAACTTTTTGTTCAGGTGTTTTTGTTTTTTCAGCCCTCACTTTTGTCTGCAGGTATTCCTCTTATAAAACTCCCAACAACCTCCACCAATAAGACGCCTCTGTTCTTCTTGAGAGGTGAAATTGTCTGTCTTCTCTCATCTGGATCATAAAAACTCGCCTGCAGATGTTTTAGTGATGGAATCAAATTAAAACTGTAAAACTGGGGGAACAAAAATAGAATTTTGGAAATAGAAGTGATGCCCTTGTGACATCTGAAGGTTCTTATCTGCAGAACCAGAACAGCTATTTAAATATGTTGTGTCCTTTTGTGTGACTTTTTTCATGAAGTGTAAATGTAGGCGGTGTTTTGGTGTTACCTCTGTGCCAACACGTCCCTCCAGCTGCTGGATGATTCGGGCCATGTCCTCCTCCTCAACCCGGCCTCCATGCTCCACCTCCTGCGATGGGAAAAGAGCACCATCAGAATCTTTACACCACCATCAGTTGCAAGATGCCTCTCCTCACTGTCTCAGCAACTCAGATAGTGCTTTTCCACTTTCCAAATTAACAACTGAAATGTTTTAGTTTTAGACTTTAAAGGTTTCTTTTTGATAGCTCATTGGTTTCATCTGTTCCTCATTAGTCTTCCCACCTGACAGTATTTAGTTTGTGTGTTTCCCTTCGTTTGTCTTTGTGCTGCGTTAATCGTCTTCACCCTTTCCTCATGTTTTCCCAGTGTTCTGGATCTTTGCTTTGTTTTTCCTGGACTGTGCCTGTTTCAATTTTGGTTGCACTTTTTGTTTGTCTGATCTGGTTGCTACCTTTTCCTGCTTGCTGTACTTTTATTTTGCTAATAAATCACTGAACTGCAACAGCCCTGCCTCTTGTTTTCTGCATTTGGGTTCCATCCCTTGTGTTCCTGGTTTCCCTGCCAGACTCTGGGACAGTCTCATAACTTAAAGAAATACTTCAACATTTAATTACTTTCAGGTGTAGAGTTGCATGTTTGGATTGAATCTCATTTAGCAAGATGACTGAAAATGGGGAAACAGCTAACCTGCCTCTGTCCAAATGGAACAAAATCCATCCATGTTTATTTTCTTACCTCTCAGTCTGACTCTGTGCTGCTCTAACAGACCTTATCTTGAAGTAACTGTATCTTGTAACTTTAATCCTAACATGAAATTTTGAATTCTACCCAAACCACCACAGATGAACTATCATCATGATCAGTTAAATGTCTCTCACCACTTTTCCAGTCTCCATCTGCTTCTCCCTCTTCAGGAACTCGACGGCCTGCAGGATGGCGCGGTAGTCATGGATACCATGCTCTTGCAGGATCCTCTCATATTCTTTGGGGTCGTGACCTCTTAGCAACGCCACAATATCAATCTCTTCATCTTTCTTGGGACTCTTCTGCTTCGAAGGAGTCCTGCCAAACATCAAATCCACAGTCAGTGAAGGTGTCTTCCTGTCAACAATCTGTTGTGGAGATCCACTTTCTTCTTTCCCTGATGACCAAATAAATCAATCAATCACAGGAACAGAAAAAATTGCAGCACACATCTTACTTCTTCAGCCTTATCTCTCCAATTGCTTCCGCTTCCTTCTTCTTGGTGACCTCCATCTCAGCACCACACTCGATCTCTCCGTGTTTGTTGGTGGCGACGCACCTGTAGAGGCCGGCGTCAGACTTGGTCACCTCTCTGATCTCCATTTTGGCGTCCTGGCCCTTGTGCTCAATGGAGATACGACCACCGGGGGTGATCTGCCTCCACTTGCCCTTCATCCACTTCACATTTGGGATCGGATCACCTCCGATCTTGGCAATGAAGGTCGCGGTACCCTCTGCGAAGAAAAAGCAAGAAAACATGAAGTTCCATCTTGAACTGTTCAGTGTAATTTTGCTGTAATCTACTGTATCATCCCATGAATTCTTCATGTTGAACTAGAATTTAATCTGCAAGAAATTTCATTTGTCGTACAGTTCTCTCACGACTACGAACAGTTAACTTACTCTCTGTGACAGAAACATTTTTCGGTTCCTCGATGAAGAAGAGGTTGTCAAGCCTTTTGACTGGGGCAGCTGCAGCTGGGGCGGCAGCCTCAGCGGGGGCGGCCTTGGCTCCTTTGTCTGAAATGAAATCATGTGTTTGACTGACACCAAGAAGCCCAACAAGAGCCTCAAACCCCCAAGTCTTCAAAATAATGTTATAGCAACAGATGTAAAATTTTGCAAAGTTTTTATCACAGAGCACACAATTCAAAAAGGAGCTCAAATTATCTTTGATGTGCAAAACTATTCAAACCCTTCAATCATATGAACAGTATCACAGCTGGATAGAAAACAGCTGGAGAAACTGAATTGAATACCACTCAGTCTGTTACTGCTCTTGGCTGTTGTAACACTTGTTAGAGTCACTGAAAGCCCAGTTCTTGGATATTCATGACCTGGATGACTACAAAAGTGAAGGATAAAACACAAGAGCTCAGGAAGCAAACAGTCGTCACATGGTTCTACAGAGTGGAACCATTACCTTTAACAGTGACCCTGGACTTGCAGAAGTCACTGCCGGTAGCATTGCTGGCCTTGCAGAGGTAGTCCCCAGCGTCAGTCTTTGAGACTGGGCTGACCTCCAGACAGGCCGTGCTACCAACAAATGTGATTCTGGTGTTTCCGCTGGACTTCAGCTCCCTCCTGTCCTTCATCCACTGGATGGTCATGGGAGGAGAGCCGATGACATGGCATTTGAGGCTCAGCTTCTCGCCCTCGTTCACTGTCACCGGCTCCAGAGGGGTGTCGAACTTTGGAGCCTGGCCAGATTCTGAAGGAGGGATGAGAAAGTGAACACCCTCTTCCAAACACTCACATGATGAGCAGGACATTAGAGCAGAAAATCTTTTCCCCCCATTTTTGATCACTGATTAGTTTCACTTGTCCCTGATCAGCTTCCCTGAGTATTAAGTTTGTGTTTCCCTCCCTTCTTTGCCAGTTCATCTTTGTCAGCTTGTTTTCTGGACAAAAATTCAAAACTAAATGCAAAATAAAGAACGTTATAACTAGGGCTGTCAGTTTAACGCGTTAATTAAATTATTAATTACGCTGCAAATTAACGCAATTAATCATGAGTGGCAAGTCAATGCGCAAGCATTTTAAATTTGGCCCATTGAGTTCGGCACGCGTGTGATCCACAGACCACATGATCCACGGACCACATGATCCACGGACCACATGTGATCCACGGACCACATGTGATCCACAGACCACATGTGAGCATCATAGTTTTACTGTCACTGTTAGTTTTGTATAAGTTATAAAAGCTGAAATCTCCATGCAGAGCTGCAGTGAACAGAAGGACAGATGCTGCTGTGTGCAGCTCAGCTCTGATTTAAAAGTCGTCACGTCGCCTCGAGTGAAATCCAGACCATAACTTTTTTCACTGATGTAACTCTGCTATCACCATAGAAACAGATCATCAAACTGTGATGTTGATTGAAACTTTGGTGATATCAGCTGTCTTAACTTGTCCACAGCTCCTCTCTGCTCACCGCTGCAGCTCTGTCTCACCCCGTCTGTCACACAGTGTGTCTGCTGATTGATCATGACTTCTAACCAATCAGATGTGCTGCTGTAGGCGGGACATTGAGCCAGACTACAGAGTGTAGTTGTGTATTATACTGTACAGTGTATAATGATCTAATATATGTACAGTATATACATAGTACAGCACTGTATAAGTTTGAAGTTTTTAATATTATTACCTTTATCATTACTATGATCATTATTATTACATTACATCACTATGGTGATAATTACAGACAGACAAAGATCAAAGACAAGTGCATTTTTAAAATAATTTAACTCTAATCCCACCACTTTTTTCTTTTTTGCTGAGCCGAAAAATGATCTGATCCGTGACTCAAACCTGTGATACGATCTGAACCGTGAGGTTTTTGATCCGTTGCAGCCCTAAGAGCGAGGCAAGTTTATTTATAAAAAGAACAAAGACGGGACTATTAACAAGAACGCAGTGATTTGTACCTTGTGTATTCAATTGATTAGTCATGTACTACAATTTTGTAATGTCCTAGAATTCAAATTCTTTATTTGGGGACCTTTAGCAGATATGAGATTAAAATGCGATTAATTAGATGAATTAATTACAAATCCTGTAATTAATTAGATTAATTTTTTTAATCGCCTGACAGCACTAGTTATAACATAACCTTCATGACCCCAACCAATTTTACAGGACCCTGCTCTGCTGGAGTGTAAACAGCTCCACAGAACAGACGGTCAGCATGGTCAGCAGTCAGTTGTTCAGGTCAGTCCAAATGTCTCTTGAATTAAACATTCTGCCTCATTTTTCAAGTAGCGATCAAAACTATGTAACGTCCTAAATTGACAGCTAGCTTAGCAAGTTATCCTGGCAGGCTGTTGGCAGCATATTAGCAGCTAGCTAGTAGGTTATTGGTTAACTTTCCAGTCACTCACCAACTAGTCCCATATGTAATCACTGCTTCACAAAGCTTTTAGCACCACAAGTTTCATAAGGATGTGTAGCTTAAGTTTATTGTGCAACTTTCAGCATTCATGGAACTTTGGTGCTTTCTAGCAGCCCAGTCTCATTACAAAGAACCATTGTAAACAAAGGTCATCATTGACAGATGTTGTTGGACAATGCATAACGCTGTGTATAGTATGATGTTTGGTTCACAAGGAAAACCTTTTTTATTCCAGCAAAGAACCAATTTTCTGGGTTCCAAACCAATTTATTTTGAGTGTAAATGCTCAAGACAGTTCAAAGAAAAGGTCTATTTCTAGTGTGACTGGGCACTAACATAATAGAAACATTTAAAAGGCAGCCATTTGCATAACATGTTCCTCATGTCTTTAATTAAAATTTATTTAAGGCGGAAAACTTCACCCAGATAGACTAGATAATGTGGATCTCAGGTTTTGAGGGGAACAAGTTTTAAATAAAGATCATTTCACTACAAAATATAAAGCACAATCCTGTTCAGCATCATCACTTTTAGATAAATTATTGAAAATGTCCATTACAAGGATAAACCAACACACCCGTACCTGTGATGTTGAGAGAAACCAGACATGAGGCTTTCCCAGCTTCGTTGGTGGCTGTGCAGGTGTATACACCGCTGTCAGAACTGGATGAGTCTCTGACACACAGCACAGCCATGTTGTTTTTGAAGCTGACATCATATTTGTCAGAGCTGTAGATTTCACTGTTGTCCTTGTACCAGGTGATGGTCATTGGCTGGGAACCGGACACCCGACCCTCCATCTTCACCGTCTTACCCACAGAATCCACCATGGACTCAGAGGGCTTCTTGGTGAAGTTTGGAGGGACTTTACGCTCTGTTAATGGGGGAGAAAGTGAAGGAAATCAGGCCATGTTGTGACAGAAGGAAATGCTTCGAAATTTAAAATCATTCACCAGGCCACCGGGCCTTTACTGTTGCGTTAGGGGAAACAGAGAGTGACAACGTAAAATACGACATAAAAACACCAGCAACACAAAGGCAAACATAACAGAACAACAAGACAGAATATCTTATTAACTAATATTTTTACCTGTCCATGAATTTTCAAGCTAGCAAATATTTATTCAACCATAAAAACATGGAAAACATATGCTCAAGGACCCGTAAAACATCATAAAATCTTCTTCCCAAACTCAACAAACCTTGGACCAGCCAGCACTAAACACAATGACAATGTAACCCAGGACTCTTTAGATGTTATGAAATGACTTCTTGTTACCAACAAGCACAGGACCACAGAAATGATAACTACACTGGAGTTATTAGTTATAGTGCACTGCATTAGTAAATGGGACCACATGTGGGGAGTGAATTCAAATGGGAGGAGATATGTTGGTTACTGTGTTACCTATTTTAACATGAGCATGACAGATGTCAGTTCCTTCAGCATTGGAAATTTCGCAAGTGTATTTTCCCGCTGCAGCCGCACTGTCGTTGTTGAGGACCTCCAGAACGCACGAGGAGTCGGTGGTTTTGACGTTGTACTGGTACGAAGCCCAGATCAGCTTGTTGTCCTTCTTCCACGTCACGTACACCCTCTGGCTGCCGCTGTAAGTGCATTCCAGCCTCAAGGGTTTACCCAGCTCGTGGCTGACGTCCTCCAGTTTCTTGACAAACCGTACGGGTTCTGAGAGAAGCAATGTTGAAATCAGTCATAAAAACCACTGATCGTTACATGCGGAGAACGAAAGACTATGTGACTGCGAAGTATCCGAAGGAATCCATGGGTGTCCACATGGCTAGAAAGAGAGGCTATGTGAATGGACGGAGCTTTACCTGTACGTGAAGGTAAGAAAGGTTAACAAGCATTGGCTAGGCTATGTGAGTGGCACTGATACCCTTATGGATTATTCACTTTATGCATGGAATAAATGCTGAGTACTACAAGCATTGTGTTGTTGGTTAGTGTTACCTAGTTTGGCATAAGCATGGCAGATATCAGAGCCTTCAGCATTGGAAATTTCACAAGTGTATCGTCCACGAGCTTCTTCCCGGTCGCTGTTGAGGACTTCCAGAGTGCAGCCACAGTCTTTAGTCTTGACATTGTACTGATAAGAGGCCCAGATCGGCTTCCCATCTTTCTTCCAGCTCACATTCACTCTTTGGCTACCAGTGAACGCGACTCTAAGTGTCAGTGGTTGGCCGACTCTGAACGTGGTGTTTTCCAGCTTTCTGATGAAGCGCGCAGGTTCTGTGAGGAGCAGTGGTTGTTGTTAGAGGCAAAGGTGATGGTGAGCAAGCAGAAGCAAACATGAATTCTCAATCATAATTGACTGATGAAATTCATTTAGCCTTAATTATGTAGAGTAGCATATAGAGTATGGCATATATAGAGGCAGAGCTCCACCCTACTCCCGGAACTAGCCTCAGTTTGTTCATAGTGGGTTTCTTCTAGGGTTACCCCCTGAAAGGTGAAGGTTTGAATCATCTGACGGAGACCCCTTCGGTCAAGCGGTCGATTTTTGTTTTTGTTTTTTGGTCAGTCAGGGCCCTTTTCCACCACATTAGGTCTGGTTCCTGAACAGGTTCTATTCAAGATTCTTGGAACCTTGGTGCCATCTAAGAAACCAACTTATTTTTGGTGAAAATGCTCGGAACAGGTCAAAAGTAGGTACTTTCCATATTGGTGGAAAAGGCCTATCAGTGTGCAGTGTACTTCTGAGGATATTAGTGCTCCTCCCTTTCACACTGTGCTCCAGGGCAAAATTATCCCACTGTGTCAAGTCAATGAAACCTGAATTATACTCCCAGATGGACACATATGCAGATGCATAGTGGTTCAAAAACATCGGCACAGCAGCTGCCTGAAGGAGGGGAAGACTTGCCTAGTCAGGTTCCAAGATAACTTTATCTTTATCTGCGTTATGTTGCTGTCATGCTGAAAATTCCACCTAACCACAATCAAAAATCTTAGGCTGACAAAAGTTTGAGTTGGGACAACCCTAGTTTCTTCTATTTGTGCATCTTGAAACGTGACTACAATTAAAGCATCATGCTGCTAATGGTTTAACCTTCGATTTTGGACTACATCCAGCCCTTTAGAATATAAATAATAATAATTTAAAAGGGCTCAGTAACCCCTTTCCAGAAGAAGGTCATCCTGTTTGAAAATTGTGGAGTAAAAACTAGTGGAACAGAAGCTAGTCTGGGAGAAGGATGGAACTCCTGCTTTCTTAGCAAATTATTGATATTCAGTGCCAGCAAATGAGATGCATGAGTAGTAGTTATGGAGGTTGTACCTTTCTTAGAGGTTTTACAAAGGACATAAGCATCACAGATGGCAGAACCCTCTGCATTTGCAACTTGACAAGAATAGAGCCCAGCTGCTTCGTCTCTGTCACTGTTGAGGACTTCCAAAACACATGAGGAATCAGTGGTCTTGACGTTGTATTTGTACGAGGCCCAGATTGGCTTGCCATCCTTCACCCAGCTCACATGAATTCGCTGACTGCCAGTGAACGTGCACGCCAGACTCAGCGGTTTGCCAAGTTGGTATGTGGTGTCTTCGAGCTTTTTCACAAAGCGCACAGGTTCTGAGAGAAGCAACATCGTGTTAGTCATGTCATGTAGCCTGAACTGTTAGCAAATCAGTGAGTGAGAATGTTAGGGGGCGGTTACCCAGTCTGACATGAGCATGACAGACAGCAGAGCTGCTAGCATTGGATATTTCACAGGAATATCTGCCAGCAGCCTCTTCTCTGTCACTGTTGAGAACCTCCAAGACACAGGAGTTGTCTGTAGTCTTGACGTTGTACTTGTAGGAAGCCCAGATTGGCTTGCCATCTTTTGTCCAGCTCACATGCACGTGCTTGCTGCCTGTGAATGTGACCTGAAGCCTCAGAGGCTGGCCAACCCTAAAGGTCATATCTTCCAGCTTTTTCACAAAGCGAACAGGTTCTAGAAAAGGCAAGGATGTTAGTTGTTAGTTGCCTGAGAAAGATGAGCAAGGTTATTAGCAAGTAAACTGTAACTGTGATCTACAAGCAAGGCTCATTTTATCCAGTTTTTATGATTTTTTCAAAACAAAAATACCTGTTTAAAACCAGCTTTGTATGTTCCCATGCCCCCAAATTAACATTCACTGTAGTAAACTGTAAACTGGGTCCTCTGGTGGTGAGGTGAGCCCAGGAATTCAAAGGAAATTAATGTTACTGGAGTTCAGACACTCCATGTAAATAGAAAAGAAATGAAAATTAACTGTTTTGTGCTGCAAAAGGTATTGTGTTTTCAAAATATTCTCTGATATTTTTGAGGCAGTTTTCATCAACCCTAACCCACATATCATAGTACTAATAGACAAACCTAATTGTGCCTAGATGTGTTTCCAGTCCCAATAAATTCCCATTTTTTGTTGGAAAAAATAAAAAATAAAAAATAAATGAGCCCTCAATGCGGCCCTTCATGTTTTATGTTTTACCTAGTTGGACCTGTGCATAGCAGACAGCAGTGTTTTCAGAGTTAGAAATTTCACAGGAGTATCTCCCTGCTGCTTCTAGCCGGTCACTGTTGAGGACTTCCAAGACACAGGAATTATCTGTGGTCTTGACGTTGTACTTGTAGGAGGCCCAGATCGGTTTGCCGTCCTTCCTCCAGCTCACATAGACCCTGGGGCTGGCACTGTAAGCGCAGTACAGCGACAGGGGCTGGCCGAGTCTGAAAGTGGTGTCTTCCAGCTCTTTAAGGAAGCGCACAGGTTCTATGGGAGGCAGTTGTGATGTTAGTTGCATGTTTATTCTGTTAAAGTAAGCAAATGTCTATGTAATAGGTTTATTCTGCAAGGGATTTGCTAGAATTTGTGAACTATGACATTTTGAATTTAAAAATTGATGGTTGTGATGTGCATTTGTTAGTGGCTTTACCTATTTTAACCATAGCATGACAGATATCAGTGCCCTCTGAGTTGGAAATCTCGCATGAGTATTTCCCAATGGCTTCCCGACGGTCACTGTTGAGAACTTCCAAGGTGCTGGAGAAGTTGGTGGTTTTAACATTGTATTTGTATGATGCCCAGATGGGTTTGCCGTCCTTCATCCAGCTGACATAAATCCTCTGGCTGCCGGTGAACGTGCACTCCAGCGTCAGAGGATGGCCGATTTTATAGTAGGTGTTTCTCAGTTTTCTCACAAAGCGAACTGGTTCTAAGAGATCAAGTATCAGTGGTGGTGTTAGTTAACATAAGCAGTGGTATTAGCCTTTTAAACAAGCTGGTTACAGATTTATGATATCCAAGTGCAAATGATTCACATGTTTTAATCCCTATAAAGAGGTGATGAGGCGAGTTGCTGCAGGGTTTACCTAGTTTCACATTAGCATGGCAGATATCGGTTCCTTCAGCGTTAGAGATTTCACACGTGTATTTTCCGACGGCCTCTTCTCTGTCACTGTTGAGGACTTCCAGGATGCAGGTGTCTTTGGTGGTTTTGACGTTGTACTTGTACGATGCCCAGATCAGTTTGCCGTCTTTCTTCCAGGTTACGAAGATTCTCTGGCTTCCAGTGTAAGTGCACTTGAGGGTCAAAGGTTCACGGAGTCGGAAATAAGTGTCTTCCAGTTTTTTCACGAAGCGAGCCGGTTCTGAGAGGAGTAATGGTTGGGTTAGTTGCATGTTGTGCACATTATGTTATGCTAGCAGGCAGGCAACTGCGGTAGCCTCAACTAACTGCTATCATTTTTTAGTCTTAATGATTACCAAAACCTATTGTTCCTTGTAGACTACAGCAGAAGGCCTCTCCTGTTGACAGGCAGTTAATAGATAGAAAGCAGATGGTGTGTTAGGAGTTGGTGACTTTACCTAGGCTGACACGAGCGTGGCAGATGTCAGTTCCAGCTCCGTTGGAAATTTCACAAGTGTATGTTCCAGCTGCCTCAGGCCTGTCACTGTTCAGGACGTCCAGGATACAGGTCGAGTCAGTAGTTTTAACATTATACTGATAAGAGGCCCAGATCAGCTTGCCATCCTTTTTCCATGTGACGTTGATCCTCTGGCTTCCAGTGTATGTGCAGACTAGTTTCAGTGGCTGACCCACTATGAAAGTAGTATCCTCCAGCTTCTTGATAAAGCACACAGGTTCTGAGAGAAGCAATGCGGATGTTAGAAATGCTATCTGTTACACTGCCATGCATTTCAATGCATCTATGCACCAAAGTTAATTTTGCTATTATGCATGAAGTGACACTTGTATAAAAAAACACTGAAAGAACTATTAAGAGAAAACCACATTAGTATTTTTCCCAAGACTTGCATCTTGCACCAGAGGTTATCTTTAGAACAAGTTTTGGATAGTCAAAAGAAACTGAATGTGAATTACTTTAAGGTGGGATTTTTGTTTTGGAAAATGTCACGTGAGCTAAATGTGTTCGTCAATCAAAGAAAAAGAAGTATGGAAAATGGGCATCACCTTTCACTGTCACTTTACAACTGGCAGAGGCTGAGCCAGTGCGGTTATCTGCCTTGCAGATGTATTCGCCGTGATCGAACTTGGTCGTTTTGATCAGTTTCAAAGTGGCGACACCCTTTGTGAAGTCCATTGAGCAAGTGTCGGACTTGCGCAGCTTTCCATCAGCTTTAAACCAAGTGACAGAGATGTCAGGAGTTCCTGCGATTCGGCATTTCAGGGTGACCGCATCCCCCACAATGACCTCCAGTGGCTCCATCTTTTCAACAAAGTATGGTCGTTCTAAAGTGAAAGATGGTGATGATGATGATGAGATGTTGGGTTGTGGATGAACATATGAATGAATGAACTAATGAATGAATGATCATGAGTTATTAAAACTACAAAAACTAACAACATGCACATTAATAATTTTACCTAGAATTGACACTTGGGCTTCACATCTGTCACTTCCGACTCCGTTGTTTACTTCGCAAGAGTATCTACCAGCCGCCTCCATCCTGTCAGCGTTAAGAACCTCCAGGATGCAGGAGGTGTCGGTGGTGATAACATTGTACTGATATGAGGCCCAGATGAGTTTACCGTCCTTCTTCCATGTCACATTTACCCTGGGGGTTCCAGCAAATGTGACCTCAAGCCTAAGAGGCTTGCCCTTTTCAGAGGAAATGTCTCTCAGCTTCTTCACAAAGTGGACTGGTTCTGAGAGAGGTAATTCCATCATCAGTTAAATAAAATTCACTTTTAGAAGAGATGGTTGAAAAAAGATATCAGTCATGCTAACAAACCTTTCACAAACAGGTAAACTGGGCAGCTTTCCTTCCCTGCATCATTAATGATCTGGCAGGTATACTCTCCTGCATGAGACTTCTCGACTTTGTGAAGAACCAAGGTGGCAACATCGTTCTTCAGGGCAATCTCACAGCCCCTTCCATGCTGCATTTCCTTGGCTCCCCTGAACCATTTGACTTTCAGGGGGGCGCTGCCTTTCACTTTAGCCGAGAAAGACACATTTTTGCCAGGCAGTGTTTCCTTCGCTTCAGGTGTTTCCACGAAAGATGGAGGTTCTAAAAAAGATGCGTTGTAAGAAACGTTAACTTTCTGCACTGAGCCTGATCCTGTGAGGAAAGCATCCTTGGAATGTTCTGATCTTGACTTTATTCTGATTTACTGACCTGTCACATGAATTGAGGCACTTGTCTCACTGGCACCTGCAGCGTTTACAGCTTTGCACGTGTATTTGCCGGAATCGGACATCGTGATAGTTGGAACCCTCAATTTGCAGTTGTTATCAGTGCAGCTAATGTCGTAGTTTGGTCCACTCTTGATCTCCTGGCCGTTGTGGAACCAGGAAGTTGTTAATGGAGTAGAACCAGTGACCTTACACTCCATTTCGCCAGGTTTACCCACGACAAGGTGGGTGTCCCTCAGCTTCCTTATGAAACTCGGTGGAATCAATTTATCTATTGCCAAAAAAAAAAAAATGTTTTAAAGCATTTCTGACCTAACTTCTAATTAAAAGGATCAATAGGGAGTGCTTATGATAGGAACCAACCTGAGACAGAGAGCTTAGTTTTGCAAGAGGCTGTACCAACATGGTTTGTGACCTCGAGCTTGTACTCTCCAGCATCTGCTTTATCAGCAGAACGAATTTTCAGGGTGGCAACTTTCTTTGTGAAAGACATCTGATACTTAGCACCAGCAGAGACCTCTTTGTTGTCCTTGAACCACTTAGTCTTCAGCTCTGGTGAGCCAGATACTGTAACTTCAAGAGCTACATTTTCCCCTGACTTCACGTTCAAGGACTCTGGGCTATCCACGATAGCAGCAGGTTCTAGAAATTAGGGAAGAAGATATTAAGCTAAATGAATCCTTACACTGTCAAAGTGGTAATAGTGGTGATTAAGTCTTGAGTTCTACAAACCTAGAACGGTTACTTGGGAGACAGACTCCACAACTCCAGAGTCATTCCTCAGCTGGCAAGTATATTTACCAGCTGTGGTTGAGTCAGCCTTGGGCACGACAAGTGTGATCACATTATTCTCAAAGGTGATCTTCCTGTTATCACCATCTCTGAGAATATGATCTTTGTCCTGAACCCAGGACACAGTCAAAGGCTCAGAGCCTTTCACTGTAGCTGTCAGTGTCAGCTGCTGCCCGACTCTCACAGACTGGTCGACCAGTTTCTTGACAAACGCTGGTTGTTCTGAATAGTGAGGGAAAGATCAAAGGTGAGGAGAGATAATTGCACTATAACTAAGCTTTGAGAAAATGACCACTGACTCTGTACTAACCTTTCAGGGTTATGGTAGTGTGGCAGGATTCAGTCCCTACATTGTTGGATACTTTGCACTCATAAAGACCTGCGTCATCTTGCTCCAGTTTAATAATGTGAAGCGCGGCAGAATTGCCCCCACTGACCATCTTATATTTCCTGCTCTCCTTCAGTGGCCTTTTGTCTTTGTACCAGTTAACCTGGAAAGGTGGAGTGCCGTACACCTCACAGTGTAGGCTGGCATCTTTCCCTTTAATGCCCTCTACTGGGTTCGGAGTTTTAGTAAATGATGGGGACTCTGGAAAATATATTGAGATCAATAAAAAAAATAAATAAATAACAATCATGGACAATCATGTCTTCAGTGCTTATGTCCATGGGACAGAAATTCCTGTTGAGGGTCATGCTTAGGTTCAGTCCATGCTGGAAGAATTCATCCACATGTTGACAGAAAAAATTGATAAAAACATTCACTTATGTTCATGCTATGATTGGAGGGTAGACCATATCATTTTGAGATCAGAGAAAATAAAATTGAAAGGGTAAGTCAAAGGTATACTGTAGGTCATTCCATGGAAAATAGGGAAAAACATTTCTTTAAAAAAGAGGTGACACTCAGACTCATGCTATCTGACACACTGGAGGGCAGAAATCAGATCTTTTTTTGACTGAAACAGAAGGTGGAACTGTTGGTGTTAGGTTGTGTTAAAATCTGGGACAGGGTTCCAAACGTTTTCATAAAAGGTCAAACGAAATATCAAAATCTGCATCATAGGGGATTTTGATTCCTTCTTTTTCATGCTACACAAGTCAAGATATCTCTTCAATAGCTGACCTTGAACCGTGAGGATAGTGCTGCAGACTGCACTGCCAGCATCGTTATGAGCCTCACAGGTGTAGACTCCGTTATCCTCAAACCTTGTCGAGCGCAGCTGGAGATACGCAGTCGAGTCAAGAAACATCATTTTATAGTTGTCTCCATCGGCTATCTTTTGGTCATTTTTGAACCAGCTCATATTCAGGGAGCGTGAGCTGGTGACCTTGCATTCGAAACGGTGTCCCTCACACTGCTTCACAAAGGTAGTGGGAGGAAGTTTCAGGACAAACTGAGGAGGTTCTGCAAAGTCAAAAAAAGATCAAGTTACTACTGACAGCATACAGTTACAGTTGAGCATCAGCGTGATGTATGGAGGTGAACAGGTGGCTGAATGCTGTTTCAGATGGTAGATGACTCTGAAGACAACATGGATATTCCTGATAAGAAAAGAAATGCTAAGATGATCAGTCAAAGAAAATGAAGAAAGAGAGGCTGTGAACATGGAGAAAAAAAGATGGAGTTAATTCAGTGATGATGGTGATGGTGGACAAAAAAAAGAATAGTCCAACCTTTCACCAATAGTTCTGCTGCACTTTTCACTGCGCCTGCTTCGTTGCTAATTTGGCAAGAATAGATCCCACATTGCAGAGTCCCAACTGAGTAGAGCTCTACAGAGGAAGAATATTCCTCCAGGCTAATCGTACACGATGGCCCAGTGATGAGCTCGACGTCATCCTTGAACCATTTCACCATAAATGGAGGTGTTCCATCAAAGACACTTCTGAAGAGTACGGTAGACTTTGGAGTAACAGCCTGAGACTCAGGCTCAGCCACAAATCTTGGTGGCACTAAAACCCACACAGAAAAATGGTTATGATACATGACTAACAACCTTTGAGTCATTAATTTGATAAAGATGACCTCTAAGTGCTAACCTTTAGCTGTAAGAACTCCACTGCACACACAGCTGCCTGCTTTGTTGGTAACTTCACAGGAATACTCTCCTGTATCAGCCCCTTCAGTCAGTCTTAACTGCAGCGAGACAGTGTTTTCACTGTGCAGCAGTTTATATTTGGAGCTCTTGGTGATATTTTGTTTCCCTTTGCTCCAATCAACAGATATTGGAAGAGAACCGGCTACTTTGCACTCCATGGTAACCACTGAACCCATAATTGCTTGAATGTTCATTAATTTCTTAATGAATGTTGGAGGAATTACCTCTTCTGTTTCAAATGATATTGAAAGATAATTAATAATAATAATAGTAATAATAATACAACAATTCTGCAACCTAAAATGTTTGTCCTAACATGAGCTGGGGAGTATTGTACAAACCTAAAACAATCAGCATGACTTTACAGCTGCAGGTTCCAACAGAGTTTGTGGCTTTGAACATGTATTCTCCACTGTCGTCCAGCTGACAGGACTGTATGTTAAGACTGCTGAGGTTGTTCTCATAGCAGAGATTGTGTTTTCTGCCTGACTGGAGCTCTTTGCCATCTTTGGACCATCTTACACTCATCTGAGGGGTTCCAGCTACCCTGCACTCAAGACTAACCGGATCTCCACAAGTTACTTTTACGACCTCTGGCTTTTCTTGGATCGTAGGTGGTTCTACAACACCAAGGAAAAGTGGTGAGTACACTTGTTATTGCTGTTAGAATTAGCTATAATATTAGGCAGAAGAATTAAGCATGAAGCAGAGGTACCTTGCACTATAAGGGTGGCAAAGCATTTATCCTGTCCGGCCTCGTTTACGACCTGGCAGGTATATTTCCCACTGTGAGCAGCTTCACATGCAGGAATCCTGAGAGTGGCTTCTTTGTTATCAAACATTCTCTTGATCTTTGGATCCTCTGGGATCCAGTTCTCGTCTTTTTGCCATTGTACTGAGAGAGGCAGAGAACCGTCCACGGTGCAGCGAAAGACTGCAACATCTCCCAGAATAGTTGAGACATTTTCTATCTTCTTAACAAATGTTGGAGGGACTGATACAAAGAAAAGATGTCATTGTAATACCAGAAAGTGCACAGAGCTGTATGCCTGTATGTCAGTATGATGCAGTAAAACCAACCTTTCAGAGACAAAGCTGCAAAGCCAGTGCAACTTCCAACCTCATTGGCTACCACACACTGATAAGTACCAACATCTTCAACTTTACAGTCCTGGACTTTCAAGCTCACATTTTCGCTATCAACAATAATATGCTTTTGGCTGGGTTTAATTGGCTTTTTATCTTTGATCCATGTGACCTTAAATGGAGCACTTCCTGCCATTTTGCAAACAAACACTGCTGCGGAACCTTTAACCACTTCAAGAGACGTCAGTTCTTCAGTGAATGAAGGAGGCTCTGAAATTACAAAGCAATTCAATCTGTATTGTTGCTGTAATATTTAACTTGATCTTGACTTTAACTGAAACACTGACAAGATGTGAAAGAAAACTAACCTTTCACTTCTAACTCAGCAGTGCAACTCTCCGTCCCGGCTTCGTTGCAAGCTTCACAGACGTACTTCCCACTGTCATTTTCATTAACTTGACTAACCTCTAGGGTGGCCACAGAGTTAGAAAATGACATCTTATGTTTGACACTTTGTTGAATCTCACCTCCATCTCTGAACCAGCGCACAGAGATCTCTGGAGTACCAGTGACCTTGCACTCAAACATTTTACAGTCCCCTACTCTAACCACTGATACACCTTCAGATTTTTCAGTGAAAAAGGGAGGTTCTGAAAAAAAAATGCATACAGAAGTTACTTAGATATAGCAATCACTACAAAGGAAAGCAAACTTTATAAAGGTGAAGGACTAATATAAACCTAACCTTTTACGAAAAGTGTTGCCTGACATGAAGTGGAGCCCACATCATTCTGTATTTCACAGACAAAGTCACCAGAATCAGAAGATTTGGCAAAGAAGAGCTCCAGTGAGCTTGAAGCATTGTCTTTTATAATACAGCAGTCGGCACTGGAGAAAAGCTCCTTCTTGTTTGTGAACCATTTGATGCTCAGTGGTGGTGTTCCAGAGTAATGAACATTAAACTTAACCCTTGACCCAGGCAAAACAGTCATGGATTCAGGCTTTTCAAGAATGCATGGTGGTTCTGTTGGTGGACAAAACCCAAAATTCAACACGTTTGTAGTCACAATATATGTAGTGTGAATCTGATTAAAACTGCAAGAAAGTGCTGAGGCTTGAAATGAGCTCTAACCTTTAACAAACAAAGTCCCAGAGCACTGGACAGTTCCTGCCTTGTTTTTAGCCACGCAGGTATATCTGCCGCTGTCTTTACTGTCAAGACGACTGATTTCCAGGAATGCAACATTTTCAAAAAATGTGCATTTGTGTGTCTCATCAGTCTGGATCTCTTTGTTATCTTTGTACCACTGTATTGCAATTGGCAGGGAGCCTGATACAAGGCACTTCAGATGAGCAAACGATCCTCTGATACCTTCCGTCTCCTTCAGCTCTCTTGTGAAAGATGGTTTAATTACCTGATCTATTGTACATAAAATGCAAAAACAATGTTGAGTAAGGATGAGTAAAAAATCCAAGAAAATCTCATAAAAGATATTGACTTGGGGTAAACTGACCTAACACAGTAACAGCCGCCTCACAAGAACTGCATCCAGCTTTGTTTGAAACCTCAAAGGTGTATTCACCACTATCGCTTTTTTCTGTTTTAATAATTGTGAGCACAGAGCTGGCGTCTGTGCTTTGTACTTTGTATCTCTGGCTTGAGGTCAGCTCTTTTCCTGCCTTCATCCATCTGGACTTGAGCGGTTTGGTCCCTGAAAATCGGCATTCAAGCCTGGCTGGGTCACCCTGGGTTACACTGATTGACTGTGGATGTTCTGAAATACTTGCTGGCTCTGGCATAACAAAAGGAT
This sequence comes from Lutjanus erythropterus, assembly GCF_056507025.1. Taxonomy (NCBI): domain Eukaryota; kingdom Metazoa; phylum Chordata; class Actinopteri; order Lutjaniformes; family Lutjanidae; genus Lutjanus; species Lutjanus erythropterus. The sequence continues at coordinate 43,136,805 of NC_139324.1, forward strand.
CCAAAACTGAGTTAGATGCTACCACTTATAGTTGTTAATGTGACAGAAAAAACGTCAAGCATGACATGAAAGCAACAACAGTGAAGACAAGAAAGAGTCACAAATATCCCACAAACCTGTCACTATGAGCACAGCGGCACATCTGTGAGTCCCGGCTTTGTTCTGTGCCTGACAGACATATTTCCCGCCATGTGATAACTGAGTATTTTTCAAATTCAACATGGCACTTTTGATTTCAGAGGACATCTTAATATGCTCATCTTCTGTGAGCTCATGATTGTCCTTGATCCAGGTGAAAGTCATGGGAAGTGATCCAGACAACATGCACTTCATAGAGATCTCAGAGCCCACCATGCAGGACATATCCTCTAGTCTCTGAACAAATGTTGGTGGTTCTAGTGAGAGAAGATCACAGATCAGACTGCAGGCTGTAGGAGGAACACAGATGATCCACATAGCAAGTCTTTATATCCCTGGTCTAACCTTCTGGCTGTATAAGGAAGAAAAACAAGTGCAGCAACCTCACCTCCCTCCAAACTACAATAATACAGCTGCAGCATGCAGAAAGATATCCTTTGCCATGACCCTTTGACTAACCTTTCAGTGAAATTTGGCAAGAACAAGATGTCTCCCCAACATCATTTGCAACAATGCACTGGTATGTCCCAGCATCTCCGGTCTCACAGCTTGAGATCTGAAGAGTGACTGTGTGGTTTTCAACACTGATCTGATGCCTTTTGTCGTTTCTGATCAGCTTATCATTGAGCAAGCAACTTATTTCAAATGGAGAGGAACCTGAAACGGTTCCCTCCAAGATAATGTCGGATCCCTTTACGAGCTCAGCTGATTCAAAAGACCTCACAAACACTGGGGGCTCTATGGGGAAGAAGACAATAAATGTTATATTTAAAGTCAATAAGGGGCTGAAGAGTAAGTTCTAGTCTCATGAGGCCTGTCTGGTCCACAGAATCCATTTAGCTGTTCAAAATCTCCACTCTCATTGGTTATCTCAAAAGTCAATGAAGGTGCAACAGTCCCTGGCAATATGTTGAGAGGCAAATCCTAGAGCAGCAGGAAGATCTTGAAGAAGTTAAAACACTGCATTTTCTGACTGATAGTTAACCTCTTAGACTGAGACAGAATGGACACATTGAGACTGACAATATGGGAAATTTAGGGTCAGCTAAACCTTTGGTTAGGCTTAGGACATAATTTTCTATTGAACCAAGCTCATGTTTACCTTTACTCTGGCAGATATGTTCAGACAGAATTCCAACCAGCCTTGGATCTGGTTAGGCCAATCAGTTAGTTCTATATCATGATTGACTGATAAGTTTATCCAATTATGTTCAGTCAGCAGTTCCATCCAGTGCAGCACCTCAGGCTCACAAAACTCAGATCAAACTTTCAAACTAGGCAGTGTTGACCAGATATGGATCAATATTCTGTTACTGCATTGCCTATTTCTCACCTAAAATGTTTCCAGAAGCACTGTGGTGCATTGTTAGCTGCAATACAGGACAGACTGCAATCATTTTGTGTCCTGACTGAAAATTTATCAAGCACCTTTATGTCTCTGTAGATCCATCCAATTGAATTCAGGGGAATTTTGGTCTGCAAGCACTGATAATGCCCCCGGGAAACTGAAAATGAACTGAGAGGTTCCAGACTAATTCATATTTGCAAATTAGTCTGGAAATTCCAGGCTAAGAACTAACAGGAATCACAAGTGAAAAAATAAAGGGTATGATCCATCACTGGTGTCCTATCTGCAAACAGGGACAACTGCATTTGGTGGAGAGTCTTTCTGGTGAACAGGAATATAATCTCTGTACAGTGAAGGCAGCATTGAACATGTTAAAGAACAATGTGGACCAAACGTCATGCCAACAGTCTACAGTTTGTCTACGAAAATCTGGTTGAACTCTATGAAGAAATCTACTGAACTAACCTTTGATGGTTACCGAGCTGCTGCACTGGTCTCTGCCGGCCTCGCTGGATGCCATACAAACATAATCTCCACTGTCCTCTGCAGAACAGTTGTCTACTTCCAGAGTCGCTATTGAGCTGTCAAAGGACATTGTGTGTCTGTGGTCTGAAGCAATTTCAGACCCATTTTTAAACCATGCAATGCTAATAACAGGGGTGCCCTGAACTTTGCAAGACAACTTGAGAGGCTGTCCAGTTTTCAACAGCTGTGAAGGCTCAAGCTTCATTGTAAATGTTGGGGCTTCTGTAAATGAACAGTAACAATAACAGTAAGAACAAGAGGTTAAGTAAAGAAAACTACAGTTCAGCAAATGACTGTTTTAAAAGAAAGAATGATACGGCACCTTTTACAAAGAGGACTGCAGTGCAGTCCACCTTCCCGGCATCGTTGGATACTTGGCATGTATATTTAGCAGAGTCACTTGGTTTCACAGAATGAAGCTCCAAGGAGCTTGAGGAGGCATCTTTCTTTATGAAATACTTCCCCCCAGTGAAAATCTCTTTCTCCTCTCTGAACCATTTAACAACTAGAGGAGCTGAGCCTGTAAAGGCTGATTTTATAACAACATTTGATCCCGGTGAAGCATCCTGGGAATCAGGTTTCACTGTGAAGACTGGAGGTTCTGGAGTTATTTGGGAGAAAAAATAGCAAACATTAAACACCTGCCCTTCTGATTATTAATAATACCTGCCAAATTCCTGTTGAATCTCAGGTTTAGGTTAAAGTAATTCAACTCATCTGACCTTTGACGGACAAAGTACAACTTGTCCCTTTTTCTCCAGCATCATTAGAGGCCTGGCAGGTATAAACTCCACCATCACTTTGCTCCAGGTCAGTTATCGTCATAGAGGCTGTACTCTCACTGAAATCAAGCTTGTATCTGTCACCACTGTGGATCTCTTTATTGTCTTTGTACCAAGAAACAACCAGCGGCTGAGATCCAGCAACTCTGCATTCCAAGGTAACGTTACCACCAATACTCCCATTCACTGCCTTTAGAATTTTGGTGAAGGATGGTGGTACTGCACGATCTGTGTGTGGAAATATATCAAACATATAACTGTTATCAACAGCCAAGTCTTTGAGTTGTTATTAACGATGTATTCATGGCTAAAACTAACCTATAACGGTGACTGAGCAGGTGCACTGGTCTTTTCCAACTTTATTGGACACCTCCATCTTGTACTCTGACGTGTCGCCTTTATCTGCTGAGAGGATCTTTAAGATGGCAGTGTTCTCCTTCAGTGTCATTTTATATTTACGGCCACTGATCATTTCCTTGCCGTCTTTCAACCATTTCACTTTGAGCTCTGGGCTTCCAGAAATTGTGCACTGCAATGTGGCCGAATCCCCTGCAGTCACACTGATGGACGCTGCTTTCTCTAAGATCCTAGCAGGTTCTATAATAGAACATGGGTTTTAGAATTCAGAACATCTTACATCTTAACTTTGACAATTTTTCTAATCAATAGAAATGCTTTCTAACCTTGAATTGTTAAGACAGCTTCACATTTCTGCTGTCCTGCCTCATTTTCAGCAAGACAAGTGTACTTGCCGCCATGCTTTATCTCAACAGATGAGAAGGAAATGCTAACAATGTTGTTTTCAAATGTCATTTTGACATTTGGATCGTCGTCTCTTAACACGTCAGAGTCTTTCATCCATTTGACAGTGATGGGAGCTGAGCCTTTCAGTGTTCCCTGTAGCTTCACTGTATTCCCCAACACTGCTGTAGCACTCTCAATTCTCTTTGAGAACATAGGTGGCTCTGAAATAGCAGCATTAGCAATAATTATAGAAACATCAGCCCAGAGAACAACAACTAGAATTACAATAAATTTTAAGTATTTCCTGTGTGTTTTTACATCACTAACCTCTCTGTTTAGCCACTGACTTTGAAGATACAGACCCGACCTCATTTGATACAACACATTCATATTCACCAGCATCAGCACTCTCAAATGAGCGGATCTCCAGAGAGGCCAGGGACCCCTGTGACACTATTCTGTATTTCTTATCGTCAGACAGGCGTTTCTTATTCTTTTTCCAGGCCACTTCGAATGGTGCAGAGCCTGCAATCTCACACTCCAGGACAGCTACAGCTCCTCTGACCGTCTCGACAAAGGGTAATTCCTTTTTGAAAGATGGTGGTTCTAAAGGGGAGCAACTTCAGTTAAACAAGTTTTTATTCTGACTGAAAATTTGGTTCTGTTGTAAAACTGCCAAAATCTACAGACCTTTCACTGTTATTTTAGTGCTGCAGCTTTCACAGCCAGACTCATTAAGAACCTCACAGGTGTAGTTTCCACTGTCACTCAACATGACATCACGTATTTCAAGAGTGGTGACCCCATCCTTCAGACTGATAGCATATCTGCCACCAGCAGACAGCTCATTATTATTAAAGAACCAGATGGTGTGGAGTTCAGGGGATCCTTTGACGGAGCACTGCAGCCGTGCAGTGCTGCCTTGCTTCCAGACTGTGGTGGCCTCCAGCCTCTTGACAAAGACTGGTGGTTCTGGAGAGGTTTGCAATTAAAAAGAGCCATAATGAAGTCAAAGAAGTCATAAAAAAAAAAAAACAGCATTGAAAGAGAAGCCACTTAAGACTTAAGGAAAAGTAAACCACAGATTAAAACCATGTTAATTTTCAGTGCTGCAGATTTGCAACAGCTTCAAATGCTGCAGCAGCCATGAAATTTAACTTGACAGGTCTTACCTTGTACCTTCACCAAAGTTGAGCAAGTTGCACTCCCAGCTTCATTTGCCACTGTGCACACATAATTTCCACAGTCTTTCAGTGTGGTCTTTAGGATATCAAGAGTAACTGTCTTATCCTCAAAAGACAGTTTACAGTCTGGAGACTGGTGGACTTTTCTACCATCTCTCGTCCAGGTGAAAGTTACTCCAGTGTCCTCATCCACCTGACACTCCAGGTGCAGAGGAGCTCCGACCACAGCAGCGATCGGACCCAGGGGCTTTACAAAGTTGGGCTTATCAATAACATGCAGCTCCATGCTGCAGTCAGCTGTCCCAACATTATTAGAAACCTTGCACACATAACGCCCCCTGTCAGCCGGCTCAAGTTTAGTAATCACAAGAGTGTGCTTATTCTTTTCACAAGAGGTTTGATAGTGTGTAGGCACTGTGGGTAAGGCCTGGTTGTCTTTGAGCCAGACAACATTCAGTGGAGCAGATCCTGATATTACACACTGTATCATTGCCCTCTTTCCAACATAATTAGTCTGAGGGTCAGGTTTAGTTATAAAGGCAGGAGGGAATTGCTCTAAAAGGGTTAAGAAAAAGAGAAACACATTAGTAGTTATATGTTAGACCCTGTTAATTCACCTTTATCAAAACCTGCCAATTAGACAAAAACAAATCAGCAGACAATTAACAATTCACAATAAAGCAAACAAAACACCAACACCAACGTTTATCAGAAGAAGACCAGCTAAGAACAGCAAAAGATGATAACTTGTGGATAAAAGAAATCACCACCGCCAATAACAGCTCGAAACTCAACCTGCAAAGAAGAACAAAATATGTGTTGCTCTTACCTGTTACGTTGAGAGTGGCTGAGCATTCGTCGCTGCCATGCCGATTGGATGCCTTGCAGGTGTATTCACCGCTATCATCCTTGGTTGGGTTCAAAAGTTCCAGAGAGGAAGTGCTGTAGCGACTGATAATCCTGTACTTATCACCCTCTTTGATGGGGTGTCCATCTTTGAACCACTTGAAGCTCACATTTGGAGCATCCTCAGTTTCACATTCAAACTTGGCAGCGTGGCCAATGTTGATCTCCACAGGGACGATTTTGTGCCTGAACACAGGTTTCACTGAAGACAGAAAGATAAAGAGACAAAATAAATACACAGAAGGAGTCAACATTGAAGCAAAAAGGAATGTTTCTGCTGGAGGTGGTGATCCTGGGATGGAAAAGTGACACACAAAGTTATGTTGTTGTGACTGTGGAGGAAGAGAAATGATATTAGATTTGGGTCGAAGATGTCATGAAAGGGTTTCTGAGAAAATGAAAGAAAGCATGCAATGAGGAATGAAGTAGGAATGAGGACTGATGGATGTTTAAAGACTCAAAGGTGATTCCTTGGAAGGATGGAGGAATGGCTATGGGGATGATATGCATGTGGAGGAATGAAGGAAAAAGGAGTGAAGGCTTAAAAGAAAAATGAGGATGTCACTGCTGTCTGGTGAAACCGCAACACCCCCCCCCCCCATACTTTAGTTTGGTATGGAAAATATTTTATAAATTATTTCACGGGCATTCAACTCATAAATATAGACCCAAGTGCATATAAAGTTTAAGTTATGGTTGAGGTTTGCAGACAACAGAACTGGAAATTCATCAGTGTGTGAAGTTAGTTGATGATGATATTAAAGAATTGCCCATCATCAAACCTCTTGAGACCACAGTGAGTCTTGAAGATGTTGTAGTCTTGCCAGCTTCATTCTCAGCCTCACAGACAAACTCTCCTTCATGCTTCTCCTTGACAACTTTCTCGATAACTAGTGTGTATGTGTCGTGGTCTTTAGAACACTTGAACTCTTTGTCAGATTTTACCAATTGGCCATTGAAAAACCAGTTAACTCTGGTGACATACTTTATGGTGGCAGTAAAAATTGCCTTGCCATTTACCTCAGTGCAAACATCTTCCAGAGGATCAATGACAACAGGATAATCTACCAGACTGTCAGAGGACTCGCTGATCATGATTGCCTCTGAAAGATACTCCTCTCTGGTTTCTTTGTGGACAAAAATGTCCACTCCTTGTTTGACAGGAACCTGACCTACAGGCATTGTTATGGACACTTCAGCGGCAGCAGCAGCCCTCTCTGACCCAACTGTCTTCTTGCTCACCTGCGTAGACTCGTGGATTTCTGACCGACTCTGAACTCTCGCACTTTGGAAGGAAGACCTGGCTTCAGTTTTGATGGCTGCAGACTGAGATATAGCAGGAGGAAACCCAACTGCACTTTCTGCCACCACCAAGGTGTCTACCACAGATGACAACACCTCTTTGGAGGGCGCTGAGCTGACCAGCGCTCTCTGAGGCTTGTCGATCTGCATGGTGCCTGGTTGCTCTGATGTAAGACATTGCTGCTCATGGAAAACCATAGCGTGCAGAGCTACCTGGAGTTCAGACCTGAGGTCAGCTGTCTGAGGGTATTCACCTTCAAAAGACAGTGTGATCTCTATGGGAACACCTGGTGATGTGATCAGGTATGTATGTGTGGCCCGTTTGGGCTCTCTCTGAACCTTCACCTCCTCTACCTCGACTGCCTCTAACCTTCCTACAATGTCAGCTAGTAACACTGGCTGGTCACTGGCCACAGCAGACTGAAGAGCATCTCTGAGCTGACGTCGGATATTCAAAGTTGATGGTTTGGGAATCTGGATGATAAAGTTGAGTTCTTTAGGTAGAGTTTGAGTGTCCTGAGACTCATGAACAAACAGAGCTCCTCTAGGCTGCCTCATGATGCTGACAGTCGAGCCTTCAGATTTATGTATCTCACATGACTGTTCTCCAATAATGACCTGCTTTTCTTCTAGCAACACAGACTGTCGCACTGACTGGCCCTCCTGTATCTGCACTGCAAAGTCTTGCTCAGCAGCTTCTAATATGGTGCAGCATTCAGTGGCAACTGCCTTCTCCTCTATAAAGACAGTCTTTTTGGCAATCCTAGGCTCAGATTTCATCTCTGGCTTGAATTTCTCATCAGTTTTAAGGTTAATGGTGTGGCCCTCCTCCAGAATCTGAGTGTCTGTGACATTTAAAGAATGCATGATATTCCAGTAATCCTCTTTCTGGACTAGTGCTCGCTGCTGCTTGACATCAATAATGAAAGGCATCTCCTTTGGCAGCGTCATGGGCTGGGAGGAGACTGTGAGGATGCTGGAAGGCTTGGGCTCAGTTCTAAGCTGTGACTGAACCCCGGTCACCGACACATCAAGATCTTTGTGATAATCTGCTGTGATCTCCCTTCTCTCTTCTGTGGTAGCTGCATGCCTTCTAGCCTTCTCCTGTCTCTCTGTTGCCATCTGCTGATCAGGTTTGGTGATGGTAAGTATGTCTTCCTTTGGTAAAACTGATAAAGAGTGAATTGACTGAAGGTATTTTGTTGGTGGTAACTCTTTCTTTGGCTGAATGGACTTAGCATCAGTCTTTGCTAAGAATTCTGAAGTTGCCTCACAGACTGCTGTTCTTTGGTCTTCTTGAGTCACTGAATGCAACAAAGTTGGACTCTTCCTTGTTTCTGCCTGCTCTGAAGAGGGCTTCTCACTGCTGAACCTACCCTCAGACTCTAAAACATCCTGATCACTGATCACCTGAAGATTCAAGAGTCTTTCTCCCTCTCGATGAGGCTGCAGACACACAGAAGATGGTATACTTGGCACCTGTCCTGCCTGTTCACCCTGGACTTCATATTTCTCTTCAGTGATAACAGCTGACTCATAGAGCCTGTCTTTAAGTGGGGTGATACTTTCCTGCTCTGGTCGGTGTATTTTAAATGTCTGCTCCTTGGATAAAGCCACTCTAGTTTCGTTCACTGGTGCTATCACTGGCTTAGTCCGTTCCTTCTCAATCAAGGGTTTAGTGGCTGCATCTAAAGCTGGCAGAGGCTCAGAGTGTCCTGCTGTGACTGGCAGCTGCCCTGTAAATTGAGCTGAGTATAAAATCTTAACCCCCTCTGTGACTCTGAAACTCCTCTCCTCCTCTGGCCTCTGAGTGACAACAGAAGGTTCGTCATGAATGGGCAGAGTGGACTCTACTTGATGACTGCTAACAAGCTGCCTGGGTTCAGTAATGGTTTTCACATGCTCTGGAGCCCGGTCCGTCAAAGACTCAGCTCGCAATGTGGTGAGTGGGAAGACTTCTTCAGATGTGGCCGACATGAGCTCCCGTGGCTGCTCTTTGGCTAACTCAAGTTCTACAACCTCAGGGCTGAGAATCCGTTCGGAGTGCTGCTCAGTGATCTTCTGTCTCTCCTGAACTGAAGATAAGAAAGTTGCCATGTGAAGCTGTTTCATAGGAACGGCTGAGACCTGTGGTGGGTGAGTGGGAGCCATAGAAACCCTCTCCTGTATCTCATGAGACTGCAGCACTGCTGCCTGGTGGGTAAGCTGCTCTCGATGGAGGGTGGCAGCAGAGATATCAAGCTCTCTGAGGGTTCCCACCTCCTCACTCGGAATAATCTGCCGGTCTTCAGTGGTGATGGTATAGATCATCTGATCAGACAAAGTTCTTTCCTGGTGCAATCTAGATTCTGTGGTTTGTTCAGTCATAGATATTTTCAAACCTTTTGTTTTCTTAACCAACATCTGCTCTTCCTGAACTTTCTCCCTGAACATCACCAGCTCAGCAGTACAAGTGGCTTCCCCATATTGGTTGGAAGCCTTACAGGTATAGATGCCACTGTGCTCTTGTTTGACACTCTTGATATTTATAAAGCCTGATCCATCTGGGTTGTTCACAATGATACAGAACCCACTGGGCTGAATTTGGAAGCTGCCTTTGAGCCACTGAATCTCAGGGAGAGGCTCTCCAGTCACAAGATACCTGAAGAAAGCCTGACTTCCCTCAGACAAACGAAGAGACTCAATAGTTTTAGTGAATTCAGGAGGTTTGCCAGTTGGTACAAACCTTTTCCTGTCAATTTTCTCCTCTCTTTCTGGCTCCTTCACATCAACATGCAAATAAGAAGTGCAAGTCGACTGGCCAAATCTGTTGCTCACAGTACAGGAGTACTCTCCTTCAAACTCGCTTTGAACCTGGGTAATGACCAAGCTATACTCATCTCTCTCATGAACAAACGTATACACAGATGAACTCGTTATAATCTGCCCATTGTGAAACCACTGAACAGTGGGCTTCGGGAAACCAGACACTCTGACAGTAAACATGACAGTTTCTCCGACAGTCACAGCTGCTGGAGAAAGTTCACTAAGGAAAACTGGTTTTTCTTTTTTCTTCTCCAAAGTGCTGGAGAAGCGTTTTGACTCTGGCTCAAGTTCAAGTGTTCTGGTTTTATCTGGTAACTTTAGGCCAGTGTAGTACGACTCCTTGGTTTCCTCTTCCATTGTGATGGTTGAGCTAGAGAAGGCTGAGTTGAATAATGACAGTTTAAAGTAAAGTCAGACTCAGAAGACAACCACAACATATCAGCTGCACTGAAAACAGTATGACTTATGCATCAACAGTTTAGTTTAGTGATCAACTTAGTGCTTGTATCAGTAAAAAAGTTACAGTACCAGTAAAAAAAAACAGTACCTTTAAAGTGATACCAATACCAATTGAACACTGAAGGTACAAATATGTTGAAAGTGATAATTGACGCCTCTCAGTTAACATATTTCAATTGATACTCCTATGGTGCATTACGGTACTTTAGTAAATGTTCACTAACCAAGGCCCAAACACACTGAAAGCAGTAATTGACCCACTTCAGTTAACACTCAGGACACTCTGGAACAATGTATTTAATTTCTAAAAACTTAATCTGCATTTCTTACCAGGGCAACCTGAAGATAAAGTCATAACTACAAAAAAATACCTTCTTTGTTAAGACATGAAAACAAAGATGTCCTTGCTAACATGAAACAATAGTTACCTTTCACTTCCTCCTGGACATGAATCATAGGTTCCTTCTCCACTGTCGTTACTGTAAAGACACAAACATTTACAAATTAAAAACATTCCCAAAACTGAACATAAAGTCTCATATGGTGCAAGACTGTTAGAATCAGTGACAGGTCGTGCATCCATATCATCCGTCTGTTTTGTTCTTGTTCTTTTAACTGACATTCTTGCATGCTTCCTTCCTTTTGGTCTTTAGTATGCAGCACCTCTGGCTGTTTGGAATCTGCTCAGTGGTATGAGTGTCCCTCTCTGTTTGTCTCTTTCGATGAATTTTTGTCAGTAAAGCAGGACACAAAGGTCAGCGACCTGTCCTAAACACAATGGTTAAACCTTGTTGAAGAAGTGGTGTCAACGTGTGAAGACATGTGCCTTTGCTGGCTGGCTGTGTGGGTGGGAAGCAGTGTGGATGAGTGGTGGGCCAAACAAAGCCCGAGCGAGCAGAAGGACCAAAAGCATGCAGTTGCCAACCTTTCATCACTGTGCTGCACTCAGCATCCTCAGCTGAGTTTTTGCAAGTGTAAAAGCCCCTTTTTCCGTGTCCCACATTGTTAACATTTAAACAGCACAGGGGGCCATCATGTTTCAGAGAGTAAGACATAGAATCCTCAACATTCAACCGGTTGTAAAGCCAAATGACAAACGGAGTGGGAAGCCCCTTCATAACGCAATACAAGGAGCCACCATCCCTGTTTCTGAGCAGCAACTCAGGGGGCAGTTTGATCAGGAAGTCGGGGCAGCCGCAGAGGTGTTGATCTCGTTTGTCATGAGGCACGATGTCAGGGAAATACAGGTGGCTGATGAGGCTCTGAGAAGATGAAGGTGATGGTCCCGGCTTCTCCACCGCCTCCTGCTTGTCTTGGTCAGGGGGATCTCTAGAGGTCTCCCTGTCTGCCTGAGACACTTTACGCACAGAATCGGTAGGGATGGGGGTTTCTGCTTTGAGATTTGCTTCTTTAGCTGGGTGAGAATAAAGTTAGGGAGAGTAATTAGGGGTCAGAGTTTAAATGACTCTAGACACTAAAGGGGTTAGTAGGATGGATGGATGATGTTAGCAAGGCAAAGCTAGAGAGAGCGGGAGGAGAATAGACTCATCTACAGTAAAGTTTGTTATTCTATTACAGTCTAACAGGTTACAGGCTAAGAAGAAGTATTAAATCATGAGGAGGGGACGCAGGAGGAGGAGCAGGTGGACAGGGAGGATGGACCAGATGGAGAAACATACTAATAAAAAAAAGAAAGATTAACCACCTTCAACAGTGAGCTGGGCGGAGGAGCTGCTCTGGCCATAATGGTTGGTGGCGGTGCAGCGGTACACACCCTGGTCCGCCACACCAACACCCTGGATGACCAGGGACAACAGCCCACCAGTCTGACAGCTCCTGACCCGCTCCGTGTCCGCCACACTCTGGCCGTTATGATCCCACACCACCCCAGTGAAGGGCTGCCCGTCGAATGAGCAGCTGAACTCGGCCATCTCACCGCTCTTCACCCAGACGTCGCTCATTTCCATCAGCAGTCTGGGGCTGGCTGAGACTTTGAAATCAAAGCTGCTCATCTCCACCGAGCTCACACTCTCCGTCTCAATCTCAACCATCCTCCAAGACATGGAGGAGCTCTCAGAGACCATCTCAGTAAACTCAACACTGTGGGCGGTTTGTCCCACCGACAGAGAGCTGAAACTCTCAGTCTGAGCCTCCAGTCTCTGACTTACAGTCCCAGCCCCAGTGCTCGACACAATAGCTAAGGCTTTTACATCTGGGCAATAAGAAAGAGTAGAAGAATTATTTCAACACATCATTCTGGTGACTTCTTCACAGCTTGTTTGCCTTTAGTGCAGCTGGAGTGGAGCGTTGAGGATCAGTCAGAATCAGTGAGGGGGTGGACAGTGGCTGGTTTCCGCTGTCAATCATGCAAGCTTGACTGGAGCCAAAGTAAAAAAATAATAATAATAAAAAAAAAAACAGCTATGGATTATATCCGTGCTCGAGCGTGAGGAACCCGGAAAGCTACATTTCCAAAGTTCAGCTCTGTTTTGAGCATGCTGCATTCCTCTGAAATAAAGATTCACGTCTCAGAATGAAGACGTCCCTACGAAGACAGTCATGCATGATGTGAGAGAAACCTGTAAGATTATCACCTGTGCTCATGTGGAGATCAGAAAACAATCCAGGTCTATCAGCTGAATTAACATATATATCCTCCATGCTCACAGACACAGATACTGTAACGTCATCATAAAGCAGCTTTTCCCCACCTGCAGTGTGTTTGTGCTAAGCTAGGCTAAACAGTGTCAATAAGACAACATTAGTTCCTCAGCTAACAAGTGTAACCTTGTTAACAACCGATGCGGGTGGATTTTGGATTTGGGAGGTAGTTTAAAAAGCTTGTAAATCAATACTAGCCTGTTAACTTTTTTTTTTCCACTTTTCCACTGTTGAAACAAATAGTTTCCCCGTGCTCCCAGTCATTGGCCCCTTTGATAAGCTAGGCTAAAATGTCCTATCTCTGTACTGGATACACTAATATTAAACTTAATTATCTATCTTCATAGTTGACTGGTCATTTTCAGTTAGCTGACATTAGCCTTCTGAACCTGATAGCTGATATTAAAATTATTTCATTTTCATTTCATCATGTTTGGCAGTTCTTCCAAGATCTCATGTGGTTTCTGTGACTGTTTGGATGAAGATTGGTAAATTTGCAAGAAAATGTCTTAATCATTTCCATTTTTGAGGCAAAACGCATGTATAGTCCTGCTTTCAGTTTTTGTGCTAAGCTAAGTTAAACATGCCCTGGAACCATGAAATTAAACTGATTCTTGTTATCTAAGTCAACACATTGTTTTGCTGATTAGTAACTTACATCTGTTGAGGTTTGGGATCCAGGAGATAAATCATTTTCAACAGCCAGACTAAACATTTCATGTTACAGGTGCTCTAAAATGTTTGTTAGCTTGATAGCTGATATTAGCATGATTTGCCCCATTGATAAAATTAGTCAGTTTACAGTTGATTTTTATTTTATCATCTGACTCTGAAGTAGACAGTAGACAGTATCTAAAATCTTTGTGTGACCAGCAACAGTTACAGTTCTACCTAGCTTGATAACAAAGTAGATGCCTTAAATATTGTCACATGCATGCAGCCTTTTGGGTCAGTAGATGCTTCATTTTATATTTCACAAGTGACTGAGTGTAAAACATGCCACTGAAGTTTAGATACAACATTAGATGATCGGTCATTTAGCCCTGGACGTGAAGGACGAGACACTTCTGTATCTGCTGTACTAATGACAGGAATGCTCTGATTGAAGAACCCCTAATCAATATAATCATGTGGCTATGGAAATAACATTTTGATTGATTTGGTTGTTTGGTAAATGCAACCTTTTTAAGATTTTGTAAGTATGATTAGTCAAATAGTTGTTGATTTTACCAAGGATCGTTACAGAAAGAGCTTACAGTTTGCAGCTCTTGTACAGAGTTTCAGATTTTGTTTCTGAATGAAAAGAAGACTTTTCAGGGACTTATAATGTTGTTGTTGCCACAGTAGAAACCAGCATGTTAGGTCAGAAGAAATCAGAGCATTCCAGTTCAAAACATGTTCACAGAGTTTAAACACTGAAGCTCATGCAGTCTGACACATTTAACACATTTATCTGAAAGTCACTGTTCATCTGAGTTACTCACTGTCGATATTCAAAGTCGCAGCACATGTGACCAATCCTGCCGAGTTTGTGGCGACACATGAGTACTCTCCTTCATGGTCGGGGAGAACTCTGGAAATCTCCAACTGGCAGGTGTCACCATAATGAGACATACTGAAGATGTCTGACTGTCTGATCTCTCTGTCATTAATGAACCAAGAAATCTGCAGGTCTGGAGACACAGTGTTCATTCGGTCAGGATCAGCTCAAACACACAGGGACTTTATCACTACAAATAACACAGCTAATGAATTATTGGAGAATTTAAGGTAGACAAAGAAGACAGTGAGCAGTGGGCACTACCTTCCCCAGAGATGGCGCACTGGAACTGGGCACGGTGTCCCTCTGTGACCAGGACATCCCGCATTGGAGAGATGAGGACGGGAGCAGAGACACGGGCCACGGTTTCAACCACCTCGGGAACTGGAAGACAAGATGGCAGAGAATATAATCAAGAACAGTGCAAAAATGCACATAACATCTATAAAATCAGAGCTTCACATCCCAATTAAAGCCAAGAAGGAAAAACTGAAAAACTGATTTCAGCATCTTGACACTTTGCCAAGATAAACGTACCTTCCACAGTGAGAGAGGCGGAGCTTGTTGCCTCTCCATAGTCATTCTTGGCCTGGCAGCTGTAGATGCTGGCATCCTCGGGGAAGACTTCAAGCAGCAGCAGTGTGTGCTCATCTTCGTCATGCAGGAACTTGCACTTGTAGCTGGTAGACAGAGCCTGCGAGTCTTTGTACCAGGTGACCTGAGGCTGTGGGAGGCCGCTCACCTGCACCGAGAAGCGAACTGATCGGCCCGACGTTGCCGTCTGGGGCTGCATGTGATGGACGATCTGAGGAGGCTCCGGCACTGAAGACACATGGCAGGACAGACGACGGTGAAGTATTTCAGACAAAAGAATACTTGACAGCACAAAAAAAGCAGACTTTGGTGACTCTTACATCTGACGTGAAGGTTCATGGTGCTCCTGTTCTTGCCAGCGAGGAAGGTGTACTCTCCAGCGTCACTTCTGTATGTCTCAGAGATGGTGAGGCGGTGGAGCTTCCTGATGGTGGCGTAGTTGAACCTCTCCTCCACTGAGAACTGGATCTCCACTCCGTTCCTCATCCAACGACCCTCCACGTCGTCCTCGTTGACCTCGAACTCGAAGGTCGCTCTTTGTTTCTCAACAACCTGCAAGACCACACGGATAGTAGATGAACAGTTAACAACCAGGAACTGAGACTCCAAACTGCAGGTAAAATTATTCTGAATTGGCAAGTTTTAAGGTTCTTTAGTTGCTCTTCACGAGGTTCTAGTTGTCATTGGGGATGTTCTCGTGTCACTGTAAGAGGTTCTAGGTGTCAGTGGGGAGGTTTTAGTGGATTTTAGTGGCTCTTTAGGATAGCCTAGTTGTCACTGGAGAGGTTCTGGTAGCACTTTAGAAGGTTCTAGTGATCAGTGGGGAGGTTCTAGTTGTCATTAGGGAGATTCTAGTGGCACTGTAAGAGGGTCTAGATGTCAGTGGGGAGGTTCTAGTTGTCACTGGAGAAGTTCTACTGGCCGCTTTGGGTCATTTTGGTGGTTTTGGTGAATATAATACTCATTGCAATGGTTCTAGTGTATATGGAATTGGTTCTAGAGATCATTTAAGTGGTTTTGTTGTCATTGAGGAGGTACCAGTGGTCACTGGGGAAGTTCTTGATGTCCTATGTGTTTCTTGTGATACACTACAGACCAGTTGGTGAACACAGCGGAACATAGATAACTGTATAAACTCACAGTGATGTTCCTGCTAGCGGGCTCTGAGATTTTGACGTCCCGTCCCTCGACTCCCAGGTGGCCCTTGGACATGCTCGACCCGGCCACGGCGGTGTACTCGCCAGAGTCAGACAGACGGACCGATGGCAGAACCAGACGGTGGACAAACTTGTCCGAGGTCATTTTATACCTGCAGGAGACACAGAAGGTCACATAGAATGTTGATTAGAAGATTTTTATCACTGGTTTGATTAGTACAGGTGTTTTGATTGATAGCTGATATGAGCGTACCTGTCAGACATCTCCAGCTCCTGACCGTCCTTCATCCACATCACCTGGATGTTCGGCTCGGAGACCTCACATTCAAAGGTTGCTCTCTTCTTCTCTGTGATCTTCAGGTCCTTCAGGTGTTTGGTGAATTCAACCACACGAGCTGCAGTGAATGAAAGAACATGAAGATACATGGCAAGAATCAGCGTCTTTCATTTCAACAGACTTAGTGTGACTGTTGGATTCTGTCACAGAGTTCTCATCAAGAAAAACACAACTCAGTGAATGAATGTCAGAACTTAATGACTGCATACAACACAGCAGGACATGTGAACGGAATGGAACGATAAGAATTTCTGCTCCTCGCTCATGAAGCTGTTTGAACGCTCTGCTCAGCCGGCCGCTCCGGTCATTAACGCTCCATGCTCAACTCAGACTTTATCGCACTCTGCTCAAATTGTTCATTCCAAAAAAGAAAAATCTGCATTGTAATTCAACTTTAGTTTAAACCGTAGCCTGTTGGCCAAAACTTGGCATTTCGGTCTAAACAACCTTCTTCAGGTATCATTTATTAGATATCGTGATCAAGGTCGTTCAGACCGAAACATCAATGTTTAATAAATATATCTGTAGAAAGCGAGACAGTGTGTAGCAGTTTCTCTAGTTTTCTTCAAGTTGAATCTTCCTCTGACACACCTGTCACACATTCAGGTGTACAGAGATCTTTTTTTCAATATTTTTGAGGACCAAACTGAAGCTAAAAGAACCCTCACCCTCCACGTAGAGTTTGGCTGTAGTGACTGCAGAACCAGCCATGAAGGTGTAGTCTGCGCTGTCACCAAAGTGAACGTTCCTGATGCTCAGAGTGTGACTGAGCTGTCTGCAGCGAGCCTGACATCTGTCTGTGGAACGGATCTCCACGCCGTTCTTCAGCCATTTGTATGCGACTCCCTCATAGTTTACATTCACTTCGAATGTCACCGTGTCTTTCTCCTGAGCGTTCAGGTTCTGCAGCATCGTTGTGATGAGAATGGCTGAAAAAAAAACAAACAAAATAAAAAACTGATGATTGGTTCACCAACACTACGGAAACAACACTCTTAATACCCCCAGTTAATCCTTAATTTGACCCAAAAACACAGACAGCCATTATCATTTAAAGGTTTATTGGTCAAGAACTTACGGCTAACAGTTAGCGTTGCGGAGACACGGTCATTCCCGCAGACGAAGGTGTACTCTGCAGAGTCATCCCTGCTGGTGTTTATGATCTTCAGCTGGTGCAGTTTTCCCTGAACCACGATCCTGAACTTCTCACTCATCTCTATCTCCACGCCGTCTTTCAGCCAGGTGGACGGCACATTTAAGTGAGAAACTTCACACTCGAACGTGGCCGTGTGGGTCTCTGGGACATTCACGCTCTTCAAGGGCCGAGTGACACGCAGGGCTGAGGGGAACAAAATTTAACGTTTTGTTAACTTTTTTTTTAGTTAGGTAGCAAAAAATATGACATTTTAACTTTTTAGTTAACTGGCAAGCAGTGTAAATTTTTGTTAATGCAGAGTTTGTGTGAAGTTTTTAGCTAGCATTATCAAGGAAAACAGAGCAGCTGAAACGGTTTTACTAGGTCCTGACAGCACTCAAATTTAGTTTTTATTTATTTGTATTTTAGTTTGATTTGATTATATTGATTACACTATTTAATTTATAAACTTGGCTTTACTAAACTGAAATTAGTTTTTAATCATGCAACTGAATTCTGCTTAACTTTAAATCTGGGTTCACTCCTTACTACTACTTAACTTATCCCGGGTTAAATGAATCTTTTTTGATACAGTCTAGTCTAAAAAAAGCAATATTAAACTAGTTTTTATCTTTGACTAACAACGTTGATTCAACACTAAAATCCACAGAAAAATATTCTTTCTTGTTTTAAGTTCTGAAGAAACGAATTTCTCCTAAATTAACTGCTACATGTCACGCTTCGTAGTACATTGCAGTGCTTCACTAACACTTACACTCAACAGTGAGGCGAGCGCTGCACTGCAGATGTCCAACCACAGCCGTGTACTCGCCCTCTTTGCTGCTGTCCACGTCCTGGACGATCAGTTTGTGGGTCTTCTTCTCAGACAGCATCCTGTAGTGCTCGCTGGGCCTCAGCTCCTGCTTGTTGAACATCCATTTTACTGGGATGTCATCCTCAGAGATGCCCATTTCAAACATGGCAGTCGCACCCAGCAGTGATGTCACATCCTTTGGTTTCTTCAGGATCTTAATGGCTGCGGGGGAAAACAGGTTACAGGTTTACAATCTGTTGTGTATCTGTTTGTGTTGGGTCTTCTGGAAACCTTGGGGTTTTTGTTTTTATCAAATTTGTATCTTCATTAAATTTAAATTTATTCTGAATTCTTGTTTTTTTGTTTTTTTTTTTTGGAGAAAGCATTGGTTTCTTACTCTCAACATTGAGTCTGGCATTTGCAGACAGTTTTCCCAGTTTGAAGGAGTAGACAGACTCGTCCTGTGTGGTGCAGTTGTTGATCTTCAGGGTGTGGACGGCGCCATCGATACTGATCTCATATTTATCGCTGGGCTGAATCTCCACACCATTCTTGATCCATTGTGCTCCTCTTACATCCTCGTGAGTCAGCTCCAGGCTGAACACAGCGCTCTGAGTCTGGACCACATTCAGGTTCTTCAAGGTCTTCTTCACTTTCACAGCTGTTGAAACAAAAAGTTTGATTAGTCCAGAGTTAGTGGATCAGATGATCTCTGCCCAGAGTTTGAATGTTAACATCGCTGTAGAGAGATATGAGGAGAATCTCAATTTGCATTTAATAATTTTCTAGGTTTCTTGCTGGTTTCAATAATTTAAGACTTTATAAGACTGAAGGCAATTTAATATCTATTGCTTCTATTCCATGTCCATATTATTAAAAAAGGATGAAAGATGTGAAGAAAAATCCACATTGGTGAGGTTTTGTAGTTCATATGATGTGATCAATACAATTTTTAAGACTGAAGTTGATTAATCAACTTCATAAAAGTAACAGTAACTTCATAATCCATTTTAACCTTTAGGAATCCTATTTAAGGCCTAAAATTCAGATTAGTTGATCAGTTGAAAATTAGTAGACATCTATTTTGATAATTGATTAATTGTTTCGGTCAAGCAGAAATGTCAAATAATTGCTGGTTTCTTCAATGTGAGATTTTTTTTGTTCTGTGTTTTTTGAAATACTCCATGTTTAATTTCTCGCTTGGCTTATGACGAGCTGAGCTAACTGGGGGGAAAAGCTAATCTTCCTCAAAGAGTAAAAGTATGTCTTCCAGGTAAGACAAAATGTCTTATTTGGTTGGATGTGTCATGTTGTTCAGTCCTTGGACAAACTGTCAAAAGATCAGAATTTCATAACTCCATATTGAATTTCTTGATATAAAATACATGACATTGAACTGAAAATATCTGTCCTTCAGTTTAATCAGGCTGTGCTGTGTTTGTGGACCTACCCTCGACCTTCAGGTTGGCGGAGGTCTTGGAGGTGGCGACCTGATAGGTGTACTCTCCGATGTCAGTGGCTTTGGTGATGATGATGACGAGACGCCTGACGGCGCCAACCACCTCGCTCACTGTGTTCTCATTGAAGTCGACGGGCTGGCCATCCTTCAGCCACTTGCCCTCAGCAGATGGGTTGGCAACTTCACATTCCAGCACGGCAGTCTGTGAGTCCGCCACCACCAAGTCACGCAGGGGCTTCTTGATGGCGCCACCTGGAGACAGAAAATTGCTCCACTCAGTTCGAGCTCAATCCAGTCAGCACTATGATGCATTCACTGTCTCTGATGTTACTAAACAACCTTGACCGTCTTACCTGTGACAGTGAGTGAAGCGCTGCACATTTTCTCTCCGGCGGCGAACATGTACTCGCCCTCTTCATCCTTCATGGCGTTCATGACAGTCAGGGTGTGGCGTTTGTTCTTGGACTCCATCTTGTACTTGGCGCCGGCCTTGAGTGGCTGCCTCTTGAAGGTCCAGAAGGCGTCGATGCCAGTGTGAGAAACCTCAACCTCAAAGGTGACGTTCTCAGACTCGGAGCACTCTTTGTCCTTCATCGGCTTCACGATCTGGACGGCTGTTGAGACAGAACAAGAAATCAGGACGTTTCACTAACGATCACCTGGTCGTCTTTTATCCGGTCGCAGGTCGACATAAAAATAACATTTTAAATGAAAATGAAAAGAACTGTGGAAGTATAAAGAAAAATAACAAAATATAAAAGAATAATAATAAGGATTGCTGTTTGTTTTCACATTTATTTGTTCCTTTATTTCTGTATATATTTATTGTATATATTTATTTCTTTTTTGCATATATACTACTCTGTTTTTCTGTTAGTTTTATTTTATTTTTATTTAGTTTCATATAATGTCCCTTAATTCTTTTTATTTCTTGACTGGTTCCTATTTTTTGTGTGCAGGAATTTACTCCTCAGCTTGGGAAGGACGGTTTGACCAAAGCCCGTTGATTGACAGCTTGTCCCTTGAACGAAAAGCGGAATCAATAGGGAAAAGAATATGGCAAAAAATGGATAAAAATACACACACAGACAGAGTATAGTAATTTATACGCAAAAAATACATAAAGCTGTAGTTTTGAAAATATATATAAATGAATATATACTAAAAGAAATTAAACTAAAATAATAAGACATTATTCTTTCAGATTTTATTTGACTTTAACAGTTTTTAATTTTTCAGTTTATTCGTCTTTATATTTCCACATTTATTTTCTTATTTATTCATTTTGTAGATTTATTCACTTTTTAAGCCACCCCTATTACTAGGTATATATATATATATATATATATGTATATATATATATATATACACACACATATATATCATAGTCTTTAATATTCACAGCGGTAAATGTTGACGATCAGAAAAGGCCTTTTTGATTTAGTTATTTAACAGTGACTGTCTTTCATATAAGTGTCCAGCAGATGGAGCTCTTTGACTCGGGACACTAACTGCAGTCTGTGCAGCTATGTTTCACAGCAGGTTCATGATCAATTCTGCAGTATGATTGATCAGATTTTGGTTTTCTTCAGAATGTGGACTCTTCTGTTCTGTGGGGTGTGAAGCTGGGTGATTTTAAGTTTATTACTTCTTGGGAATATAGAACTTCTCTCATGCTACAAATTCACAGATCTTGCAAATATTTTTCTGAGATGTGTACAGATTTATCTGAGAATTCCTGAAAAATACCAGGATCTTATTAAGTTTTATATTAAACCCTAGTTCTTGAAGCAGTTCAGTGAAATCTTTGATTCTTTTCTGTTTTCCAGTTTTCAATAAATAAATAAATACATAAAATAAAATAAAATAAAATAAAATAAAATAAAATCTGTTTTTGAAGCAAAAATGAGTTCTTGTGTTACTTCACTGGAGCTCTATAACACTTATCCTTGACAAATAGACTGAAACAAGAGATGCATGATCCTGTTTTACTCTTCAAACTGAAAAATATCATTTCTGTATATAAATCATACAAATCTACTGCTAAATCTACTACTCTATAATCCTGTTGGTGACTGACGTATTCAAAAGGTCTCTCATCTTTACTCACTCTGGACAGACAGTCTGCAGCTGGTGTCAGCTCGGCCCACCATCAGTTTGTAGTGTCCTTCATCGGAGGCGTAGGTCCTGTTGAAGACCAGACGCTGCTTCGCTCCCTTTGCCACCATCTGAATTCTGTCACTGGGTGTCAGCAGCTGGTCATTGTGGTACCATTTGACCGAGCTGACGTCCTGAGCAGAGATCTTGGTCTCCAGGACAGCCTTGGTGCCCTCAACGGCACTCATGTCCTTCAGGGGGATCAAGACACCAATTGCTGCAACACAAGATCACATCTTTAGTTTCTAACATTTTGTTTAAGAAATATTTTATAAAATTACATCCATTAGAGGCGTCTTACTCTGAATGATGAGCTTTGCAGATGTGGAGATCGCCTGGTCAGGAACCACGAAGGAGTACATTCCCATGTCGTCCTTGCTGGTGTCCTCGATCAGCAGTTTGTGGATCTGTCTGTCGATGACAATGTGCACACGGTTTGAGGCTGTGACCGGCTGCCCGTTCTTCATCCAGGTTCCTTCAACGTTCTCCTGGGAGAACTTGACCTCCAGCTGAGCGATGTCGCCCTCACATACAGTCAGGTCGGTCAGAGGCTGCATCAAGGTCACAGGACGCACTGAAACATAATTGATAACAAGTTAGGGCCTGGTTATAACCAGAGGAAAAGTCAACATAGTCCCAACATATGAAACTGGTACCAGAGCAAACATTTTTACAGCCTTTAGACTAAGAGGTACATGACGATCTGTCTTTTAGATTGCATAACTGTGGGAATTTTGGCCAGGGGATGATCCTGTAAGACAGTTTAGACCAGGAGTATTCAACTGAAATTCAAAGAGGTCCAGTCAGAGAAAATTTCCTAAAGCAAAGATCCAGAACATCATAATGTCTAACTTTCTCGAGTGGGCTGAACTAGTAAAATTTAAGTATAATCTATTGATTATTCTGCCGATTAATCGAGTAATCAGATAAGAAATATCACATGTTCTGCATTTTTTTCTATTACATTACTTTTGCTTTATTTAAGAACAATGGAAATATACAAAAGAGAAGATAAGACAGGTCTATTAAATGAACAACTATAAATTACTAAAGTAAAAATACTCAGTAAAGTAACTTTACTTTTACTGTAGATTTGCTTTTACTGTTTTCACTTTACTTTTTACTTTTTTTTCCAAGTACAAAGGTAAAAGTAAATGTAGTAATGTCTGCAGAACCACAAACAGAAGAGTGAACTAACTCTTTTAACTGAAACACCAGAACGTTTTGTTCACGTTAAAATCACAACATTTTTATTCTGGAGCAGGACAGACGCTCCCAGACCCCCAGAGGACAGAGGACAGAGGACAGGGGACAGGGGACAGAGGACAGGGGACAGGGGACAGAGGACAGAGAACAGAGGACAGAGGACAGAGGACAGAGAACAGGGGACAGGGGACAGAGGACAGGGGACAGAGGACAGAGAACAGAGGACAGAGGACAGAGGACAGAGAACAGAGGACAGAGAACAGAGGACAGAGGACAGGGGACAAAGGACAGGGGACAGAGGACAGAGGACAGAGAACAGAGGACAGAGAACAGAGGACAGAGGACAGAGAACAGGGGACAGGGGACAGGGGACAGGGGACAGAGGACAGAGAACAGAGGACAGAGGACAGAGAACAGGGGACAGGGGACAGGGGACAGAGGACAGGGGACAGAGAACAGAGGACAGAGGACAGAGGACAGAGAACAGAGGACAGAGGACAGAGGACAGAGAACAGGGGACAGGGGACAGGGGACAGGGGACAGAGGACAGGGGACAGAGGACAGAGGACAGAGGACAGGGGACAGGGGACAGAGGACAGGGGATAGAGGACAGTGGACAGGGGACAGAGGACAGAGGACAGAGGACAGGGGACAGAGGACAGGGGACAAAGGACAGAGGACAGAGGACAGGGGACAGGGGACAGGGGACAGAGGACAGGGGACAAAGGACAGAGAACAGAGGACAGAGGACAGAGGACAGGGGACAGGGGACAGAGGACAGAGAACAGAGGACAGAGGACAGAGGACAGAGAACAGGGGACAGAGGACAGAGAACAGGGGACAGGGGACAGGGGACAGAGGACAGAGAACAGAGGACAGAGGACAGAGGACAGAGAACAGGGGACAGAGGACAGAGGACAGAGAACAGGGGACAGGGGACAGGGGACAGGGGACAGAGAACAGGGGACAGAGGACAGAGGACAGAGAACAGGGGACAGGGGACAGAGGACAGGGGACAGAGGACAGAGGACAGAGGACAGGGGACAGGGGACAGAGGACAGGGGACAGAGAACAGAGGACAGAGGACAGAGAACAGGGGACAGGGGACAGAGGACAGAGGACAGAGAACAGAGGACAGAGGACAGAGGACAGAGAACAGGGGACAGGGGACAGAGGACAGAGGACAGAGGACAGAGAACAGAGGACAGAGGACAGAGAACAGGGGACAGGGGACAGAGGACAGAGGACAGGGGACAGGGGACAGAGGACAGGGGACAGGGGACAGAGGACAGAGGACAGAGAACAGAGGACAGGGGACAGAGGACAGGGGACAGAGGACAGAGGACAGAGGACAGGGGACAGGGGACAGGGGACAGAGGACAGGGGACAGAGAACAGAGGACAGAGGACAGAGGACAGAGAACAGGGGACAGGGGACAGGGGACAGAGGACAGAGGACAGAGAACAGAGGACAGAGGACAGAGGACAGAGAACAGGGGACAGGGGACAGAGGACAGAGGACAGAGAACAGAGGACAGAGGACAGAGAACAGAGGACAGGGGACAGAGGACAGAGGACAGAGGACAGGGGACAGAGGACAGGGGACAGGGGACAGAGGACAGAGGACAGAGGACTGGTTTACCAACATGTCATCTTTTTCTCCTCTTATGATTTTGCACGTCTGTATTTAGTCATCAAAAAAATAGCAATAAGAAAACCATTAAAGTAAAACAACAGCAATAAAAATGTTGATTTTTCAAAAAAGGAAACAATAACATGCAAAATATTTCAATTGTAATTAAGTAAAAACACTAATACCACAATGTAAAAATACCTAAATAAAGAATGTGAGTATTTTTTCCATCACAGCAGGTCAGAGATCAGTGTTTCAGTGACATGATTTTCCATTTTTGGAGCTGCGCACCTTTTTCGCTCGTGTCTAGAAGGTAACTCTTTATTTGCTCGTTATTTCTACTAAAATAATCAAACTCTCGCGATCTTTCACAGGTCTAGGGTTCCCTTTTGACACGACCCTCTCTGTCTGTCTGTCAAACTACAGACAGCAGACTGTCTGTAAACAGCACGATGTTTCACTCTGCAGTGTTTCACACAAACACTTTATTTGTGTGAAACACACAGGTTTGGTTTGTCATCAATTTTGTCATTTTTATTTTTTAATCAGTCTGAGAGGACGACGGTATCAGTGATTGATTAGTGATCAGTCTGTCCTCCTCTCCTCCCTCACCTGTTCACTCTGCTGTGAGAAGATCTGAAAGTTTCTCACAGACAAACACAGACTCTCCTGTTTTTACGTCCTTATACAGTTGTTTCATTTTATAAGTGCATCTGGTTGGTGATGATGTCATTAACCATCACGTTAGTTTGTGTTGTCATTAGCAACAGTCTCCTCCACACGCAGCTTCTCTGCAGTTGGTCTGTGTGTTTCCTGATCAGATAAACCAACGACGGAAAGACTAGAAAAGTTGCACCAGTTAAAATAGAAGCGTCCCGTCAAAATTTTAAATCTATTAATAATTTATTGGTTATAGGTTCAGGTCCTGGTTTAGACATTCACCCTTTAGGACTCATGAACTCCAACCCCAAATTTCACAGGAAATTGACCAGAAGTTGTCAAAATGACTTTCTTTAGAACTAATAATTGGATGGACTGACAGACTTTGACCAAGCTAAAAGCTCCAAGTTTACCACAAAAGTATACAACGTAAAGTTACATCCATAACTCACATTTCATCTTGAGTGAGGCACTTGACTTGAACTCGGCCACTTTGAAGGTGTATTTTCCCTGATCCTCCTTCTTCACATCTCTAACAGACAGGGTGTGTCTTCCACGACGGGAAGTCAGGATGTATTTACTGCTGGGCGAGAGCAGCTTCTCTCCGAAGAACCAGCTGCCTTCAGCGTCCTCCCGGGACACGACACACTCAAACTCTCCAGAGTACGTCTCAGGAACCTCTGTGCTTTCCAGCTGCTTCAGGATCTCCAGTGGAGCTCCTGTTTATTACACAACACAGATATGAGACATGTTAACCCATATTTTTGACAGCTCAGTTGCATCTCTTTTCTTACAAGAAACTGTGCATCAGGGAGCAGAACAAGTTTTAGTGCCTCAGCAAGAACAGTTTCTGTGCATATGGGTTTTTTTTTTTAATCAGTACTGTATCTGTTTTATAAAATTTGGGTTAAATGCCAAAAAATGCCTGTTCTCTTTGCAAATTAAAGCACAACATGCTTCTTAAATTTAAGGTAATTTGCCAGATTTATGGATGATTTACAGATTTATGAATGTGTCTACATTTTCAAACAGCACAACCATATTTTACATTCCCTGCACATGGAGGAAGAAAGACGAGGTCAAAGCTAGAACCAGTGCTCAGATCTGTGGTGACACGTGGTTCTGTGTCACCATCATCAGTTTAGGTCTTGAACTCTTTGACTGTAGCCAGTTGTTAGCCGACCCACCTTCAACACTGAGCTTGGCAGTTGTCCTGACATCATCATCTATGACCATGCAGGTGTATTCTGCATCGTCCCTCATGTCAATCATCAGCACAGACAGGAAGTGGACCTTTCTGTCAGAGTGCATCCTGTATTTGTCTCCAGAGAAAATCTCCATATTATTCTTCAGCCATTTGACCTTGACAAACGGCTCGTTGGTTTCGCACTCAAAGGTAGCCATGGTGTCTTTCTCTTTAGCGTTGACATCCTCCAGTTTCTGTGTGAAGCTGATGACCTGCTTAGCTGCAAAAACAACAACAAACCTTTGTTGAAAACAACACAGTTCAAACAGAGTTACAAATAAACTGTGGAAGGGCCAGACTTGTGTTACCTTGTACCAGCAGGAAAGCGTGGCTGGAAGTCTCTCCAGCAGTGTTTGAAGCTTTGACCATGACGCTGGCAGAGTCCTCGGCAGTCACATTCCTGATCACAAGTTCACACACGTGATCCTCGGGCCAGAACCAGTAAACACGGTCAGACTTCTCCAGCTGGACGCCATTCTTGAACCACTGGCATACAGGTTCTGGTCTACCAACTACTCGAACTCTAAACTTGACTTCATCACCCTGAGCAACTGTCTGGCTGGTGATACGCTCCAGGATCTTAGGAGCCTCCATGCTGGCCGACAGCTTGACACGCTCTGGTTTCAGAGGTTTGGCTGTGACCTTGCGGCGCTCCTCCTCCTTCTTCTTCTCTGCCTCCTCCTTCTCCTTTGCATGATGAAGCAGTTCCTCCTTTGTTTTCCTCAGCAAGTCTTCATAGGACTCATCCCTCTTACGGGTCTTGAGCTCCACGGCAGTGATGGACTCATAATAACCTTCTTCTGTCCTGCGCTTGAACTTGCCCCTCAGCTCCTCAGACTCCTCGGTGGCCTTCTCGTGGACAATCCTCTGGGCCTTCTTCAGCTTGACCACCTCTTTGAGCTGCGAGTCCTCTGCAGGTTTCTCAGCCTTCACTACTTCAAATTGGACCTTTCCAGGTTCAGGTGTGGCCTCAGGGGCCTTGGCCTCTGGGGCACGGCGCAGGTGAGTCCTGAAATCCTCCTTCTGCTGGATCTCCAGCTTCACGATGTGCTCGGCTGAGCCCAGGATGTTGTCAGCCACAACTTTGACCTCACCTGAGTCATAAGATTTGATCTCAGTGATCTCCAGATAGTAAATACCATCATACCGGAGTCTGTATCTCTTGCTCTTGCGGATCAGTTGTCCATTCAGGTACCAATTCACCTTTGGTGCTGGGTAACCAGTCACTCTGCAGCGGAATCTCGCCGTGTCACCCTCCATGATTTTGACTGGTTCGGGAAGAAGAACAATCTCTGGTTTCATTTTCTCAGCTTCATCTTCAGCTGTGACTCCGTAGGGTCCTCCCTCATGAGCCTGACGTTCCATCTCATCGATCCGGTGTGCCCCCTTCCTGCCTTCAGGAAGTTGTGTTTCCTCCACAAGACCCTTCTCATCTTTGACAACGAGGGTGGCTGAGGTTTGGTCGACTCCAAATTTGTTGGTAGCTCTGCAGGTGATGACGCCGCTGTCTCTAGCGTAAGCAACTTCATAGTCCAGACTGCAGTAGCCAAATTCGTTAACCATGCGCAGCCTGTTGGCAGCTGCCAGGGGTTTGCCATCATGGAGCCACTCCACCACCATGGTGGGATCACCAATGGGGGTGAGTCTGCACTCAAAGTGAGCTGGACCAAAGCGCTTCATGCGGACAGAGGTCAGCTTCTTCTTGAACTGAGGTTTCTGCTGCTTCTCTTTGTCGTACAGATCGCCCTCCTCCCACTGCTCCTGACCATATCGCAGGTGAAGGGGCTCCACCTCTGGAGGAGCAATCTCCTTGGCTTTGTAGGTTCCTTTGGGAATAATGAGTTTCCTCTCTGGTTCAGGTTCAACAAAGTCCACCTCAACATTGACTCTGCAGCGAGTGGTGTCTCTGCCAGCCTTATTGATGGCTGTAGCTGTGTACCAGGCGCTGTCTGAGCCGACTGCTGAGGGAATCTGAAATTTGGCCTCTCCTCTGGTTCCTTCAACCCTGGAACATGGATTCGCCTTGTTAGAATATATTTAATGTTTGGTTTTTTAAGAAAATCAAAATTAACAGCTGCTTTGACAAACAAATGGAAACCAGTCAGATGAATTCAAACAATGGAAATTCATATAATGAAGCAGTCTCACAGTTTACTCTTTGCCTCTTTAGCTACGTCTATTGTTAGCTCCAGAAAAAAACTGTGTGTTTATTTCTTTTTTACCACTCGCCCAAATGGGCAAATGAGCTGCTCGGTTTACTACCCTGATGTGGCACTTTACTTGTAATTGGACAGTCCTTTTTTTTTCTTATTAAATTACTTAATTAAACATAAAAAATGAAAATATTTGAATGACTGACTGATTCTCAGTCATCTAGATCCTAATTATCCAATAAATGTTGAATTAAGAGCAACTAGACTTGTTTGTAGATCCTTAAAAATATTTCATCTCTCATCCAAGGGCCTTGTTCTGCTCAGACTGACTGGTGGGGAGACACAGATCATTATCAAAGTTGTTGGTGCCACTGGGTTTGTCAACAGTCATTATAATCACTGATAACTCCAACAAGTTACACTTGGCCTCAGGGTACTACAGAGGTTAAACACCTGGGAGTCCTTACCTGTCAGAACTTTGATGAGAAATGAAATGTTTTCAATGATCAACAACCAAGTTCAGCTGCCCTTGATTCAACCTTTCTTGGACTTGGAGGCTAGCTCACTTTATTTGCCATTATTATAAAGATCTGAACATCTGTTGTACTAAAATACAAAATAACTACAATAGTAATCTTGGTTTACTGAGTGCCAGAGAGCCAATCTATAAATACAGATAATACAGCTAATATAAAATCTACCTGATGTTTGGGTGCTTGTGAGGTGTGATAATGTCACTGTTTTTCAGCCAGACGATATCGGGCAGGGGGTTTCCAATGGCTTTGACAGCCAGTTCAACCAGAGTGCCCTGCTTCACACTGATGTTCCTCAACTTCTCAGTGAACTGAGGACGCACCAAAGTTTCTTTAGCTGAAAAAGAAAGAAAAAAATAATAATCAAGAAACCTGAAAGTCGTTAAATGTTCACAAGTATCATTTTAGTCTCAATAGCTGCAGTCTTACCATCAACAGTGAGAGTGACAGAGATGGACGAGCGTCCAGCTCTGTTCTGAGCGACGACAGTCCACTCTCCCGTATCTTGTGGCATGGCTGGGACAATGATCAGGGACTGCGTACCATCCTCTTTGACCACAATCTTGTGAGTGTAGTCGCTGACAACTTGTTGTCCTTAGGAGGCCACAAACAGATTCACATTACTGTGAGGCCAAAAAATCTTATTCAAGAACACAGTGAAAATTGATCTCTTTCTACTCACCATTATGGAACCAGTATGTGTCAGGCATTGGTCTGCCGACGACCTTCAGGTCGAACCTGGCAGTCTGCCCCTCAGAGCATTTACATGAGGCAGGCTTCATGACAAACACAGGCTTGTAGAGCCTTTCCAGTTGAGCCTCGTCTGTCTCATCGAGCCGGCGAGCAGGAGAGCGTCCGGGTGAACGGCTGGATGAGCGGCCAGGAGAACGACTAAGAGAGCGAGGAGATGTGGACCTGAGGAAGAAATAGAGTCATCAGTACACAGGAGTCCACAGGTCTACAACTTGGAAATATCTCTGAGCCAGAGCTCACCTGATCCTCTGCATCGCTGGCTGTGGTGTGTATCTCTGAGGTGCTCCAGCTCCGGACGGCTCCACGTAGAGCTTCCCAGAACTGACAGCATTTCCTTTCATGTTGGTAGCGAAGGCAGTGTACACGCCCTCATCCTCCGGCTGAACCACAGGTAGGCGCAGACTGGCTCGTCCATCCTGAAGGACTTCCATCTGGTAACGGTCACCAGGCCTAATTCTCTGGCCATCTTTGAACCAAGCAATCTGGGAGAGGACAAAATGTCATTGTAAGAACACTTTGGATACAAATGTTTAGTTGAACAGAGACAATTTATTTAATAACACCAATTTTTAAAATATTCCATACCTTGGGGAGCGGCATTCCAGCCATTTTGCAGTGGAAAGTGACTCCCATTCCTTCCATGATCCTGTAGTTCTTGACAGGAGTGTCAAAGGTGGGCTGCATGGCCTCAGTGGGTGTGGCAGTCACCATCAACTCTCCATCCTCTGTCACAATCTCTTTGTAGGTAATCTTCATAATGTGGAGTTCAAACTCCTGGATGATCCTCAGCTCAATAGCAGAAAGATGGAACTCCTGCAAACAAGATTTCATTGTTTTAACAGTGGCTGTCAATCAGGGACGATCCAGTCATGTTGATCTGTTATTGAGATATTGACAAAATCCCCACTGGCAAGAAAGTGTTAGGGTTAGGAATCGAAGAACTACTGCAAATTATAGGAATAATTTGGGATATTTTCACTTTTCCAACTAACTCAACCCTGATCACACAACATGATCTCAAAGTGTTAACATTATTGCTACAACTTTGACGGTTTAGTCTTGGTGAGAGCAGATATCTGAGAGGAGTGCCAACTGGGCAAAGTGCCAACTCCCCCAGGTTTACAGGTTAGCTTTACTTAATTGGATTGATCAGTGAATTACTGTGGGGCTTCAAAGATGAGTTGCCTCAATTTTGTAACTGTTTGTTTTATTTTTGGTGTTCTGATGTCTGATGATTGTATCTTGATTAATCAAAACACAAGAATCATATCTTCCCAAAGATACCCCACAGAAGTGCCCTGTGTCAAAAACCAGATATCTAATTTTTTTTTAAAGTTTATGTTGTATCCTCGGTTGTGCCTATTCCTGTATAAATCTGATAAATGTGTTTGCTCAAATGTAACATGATGCATATTTGATGTTCAGAGAAGCTGTGGTGAAAGGGGCTGTTAAGTTTGCCCCAAGGCCCCCTGATGGGTTAATCTGGTGTTATAGATAAATTAAGTTCCAGGTTTGACTGACACACTGTTGTTGTCCAAAATCCTAAAGGACTACCTTCAATAGGCTTACCTGTCCAGAGATGATGGTGGTGGTGGTGGTGGTCATCTGCTCCATTGTCATAACAACGGGGGGGACATCGCCCACTTTGGGCTCCAGCACCGCAGTGGTCACTTCAGTCTTAAAGGTTGCTTCCTGTTTCTTCATGTAGGCTTCATACTCCTCTGTTAGCAAAACAAAGCATTAAATATAATGTGAGTTCAGGTGTCTTTTATCGACTGAACACACCCTGACATCAAAAGTTTCGAAGTCCTTGTTGACAAAAATTCTCCTGCAGTCTAATTTCCTTCTCTTTTCTCCTATCATGGGAAGGTAGTTTTTACTGATGCAAATGTTCACGTACCTTCCTCCAGCAGACTGGCAGAGGCTGAGATCTCTCCCAGCTGGTTCTTGGCAAAGACAGAGTATTCTCCAGCATCATCAGCGAAGGTCATGGAGATCTCCAACTTGCATTCTCCAGTGTCCTTCTTGTAGGCGACTTTGTATCTAGTGGACAACATGTTATAGGAGATTCAGTGATGCCTAGTGCCCCCTAGAGACTGCAGTCTACATTACAGACAAAATCTGAACAAACAGCATTTTATTTTTTCCTGAAGGTGGTGAAAGACAAATGCAATGGGCTCATTGAAACTGAGATCAAGACATTTCATGGTAATTAAATAGAACAGGGTTAGATTTTTGAAATTTAACATGATGGTGACACCAAAACAAACACTTTTGATGCTTGTCAAAAATCAAAGGCCCTTTTAGATCTCTTAATCCTTGGGAATCATCCTCTAGACATCATGAAAACCTGACCTGTAGTCTTTCAGATATTATGTACCTGTATCCGGTAGTGAGCGGTACGCCACTCTTCTTCCAGATGATGTGTGGTTTGGGGCTTCCTCCAACCTGGCATTCAAACATAACACTTCCTCCTTCCACTAGCTTCTGGACAGTCGGCTTCTTGATGAAGAAGGGAGCGGTGGCAGCACTGTCTGACTCGGCCACGCTCACCTGAGACATGGTCTCCTCTTTGGATTCTTCGGTTACACTGAAAACACAAATCTCTTTTTAAAGATTACCAGGACAGAGCTGTATTGTTACTTTTCATAACTTTTCAACAATCTAAAAATTAAGAACCTCATTGCATCACTGTTTTGATCAATGTTGACCAGGTAGACTGTGTTTATCAAGCTGCACTGTAACGATTTATTAACTCACATTTTCTCAGCAGTTTCAACGTGTTCAGTGACAACAGCGATCTCTCTGCTCTCAATGTCCTCGGACACTGGAGGAAGAACACAGGGTTAGTCTCAAGCAGGAGGCACCATGTGGGATTAGGATAACATAAAGATTAACTGATTCAGCAATAAGTCAACTGGGTTAAACAAAAGATAAAATATAAGATGATAAAAAAAAACAGATGACCAACAATGGAGCCCTGAGGAACACCATAAATTATTGTATTTTCAGGGGTGTGAAGTTGATGTTTTGTTTATTGATGTTTATCTCCTGTTTTACTGCCCATACTGACCCTGGACGAGCAGGTAGCAGGAGGTGCTGACGGTTCCAGCCTCATTTGTGGCGGTGCAGGTAAAGCGTCCACTGTCTTCAGCAAATGCCTCACGGATCACCAGCTGGGCGAGTCCGTTCTCGTAGCTAATCTGGAAATCAATGGAGCTCTCAATCTTGTAGTCTTCTCTAAACCACATGATGACGGGTGTGGGGTGACCACTGATCTGGCACTCAAGGGTCACCGACTCACCCTCCGTCACATTTGTGTTCTTCAAGCCCTGCCGACGAAATGCAACACTTTTAGAAGATATCATTTTACCAAAAAGGCGTGAGAATAGTTTGTGGCTTTTAGGAGCTACTTACAGACACCAGTGTGGGTGGGATGACGCCATCGCGCGCAGAAGGTATAGCTGCTGCCTCGACCACCTGTCGCACAGTCAGAGAGTAGTTAAGACACTAGAGGTTAAAAAAAACTGCACCTATTTCTAAAATCCACAATATGGACACAACGTAGCAAAGACACACAGGACAAGACTTTGATGACGCAGCACATAAAGATGGAGGAGAGGCTGGATGTGTGAAAGAGGTGAGGATGAGGTTGTCAATAGCATTGATGAGCAGGTTAAAGTTTTTATGAGAGGGTTATTAATAATCCTGGATTTTCACAGAAATCAAGAAAACCAGACTTCTAAAAAACTAGACTAAAGGTCAAGGAGCAGGCCCTGATAGTAGCAATGTTCATTATATCCCACAATATGAAAACTTATATATTTAAAATTAAAACCACGATGTTTGGGGTGGTGCTTTAACTGCAGAGATTACAGCTCTCTGGAAATTTGATATTTCTTGTGTGAAGTAGTGGATATTTGGTCCAGTTGGTGGCACTAAAATGAAGATCAGAGGGGTCATCAAAACCATCGATATCAACAGTAAATTTCTGTCATGGACGGTCAGATAGATTCTTTATGAAACTATTGGACCTTCACTGACTCATCAGGTTTTCTTGTCCTGTTCAGATCCAGCCCACTAAACTTGATTACAAACCTGGGCTCCCCAGTCCTCATACAATCTCTCCACACCCCCTGAGTGCACCACCCCCGTCTGTAACTCAGTGCCAAAGTGACTCTGATATTTTGCAGCAAAGTCTTTGAACGGTGGAGGGACAGGCTCTGGAGTCTTTCTGGTCCCCGCCACTCTACCAGACGGACTGGGAGACTTGACGGGCTTGATGATCTTTCTAGCGGTGGCGGCAGTCGCAGATAACTCTTTCTGCAGAGTGGCGATCGCCGAGCCGGCGATGGAAACCTGATCGACCCAAAGAGGAGGAACATCCACACCATCATCAACACATTATGTTGATTTGTTTTGGGTTAAACCACAGCACAGGGAGGAGGAGCTACGGTTCGTTAGTCTGATTAAACCTACAATAGGGAGTTTTAATTACAGCCAAATTAATCAGTGGGTTCTGGAGTGTGTTTATTGATTAAGGGGGTGAAGAAAAACAAGGTTAAAGGTGGATTCATTTTGTTATTTTATCACTTCTGCACTGCAGTTCACAACAAGTTTGCATTTCAGGCGAGCAGCAATAACCAAATGACTGTTTGCTTAAACCCCGCCCCCAAATAGCATCTGCCAAATCACAGCTTAGGAGCTGTAGTTAAAGACACTCTGATATAGAGAGTGCATTTGATACTCAGCTAACTAGCTTACTGCCTACATGGATCTTTGACTGGTTAGGATGCTTATGCTTTATCCATTACCTTTAGCCTCGGTCTGTAAAAACAGAACGTCACATGCAAATTTAAGACTCATGTTACTTGATTAAAATGATCACCTGGAAATTTTTCTGGAGATGGAGTTTTTAGCTAAATCAGACATTAGCATCAATCAGCTAATTGGCTAGCTGGCTAGCTTATATAGCCATATGACTGTCAGCTGCAAATGAAAAGATTTCAGTGAGTCAAAGACTCATTGTTTCTGTGCTGAGTCAACAGGTTAGCAACAGTTGCTGAGGGGGCGGGGCTTAGTGAGGGACCGATTATAGGTTGGATTACTGACTAAATAAGGTTTCTGTTATGTCATTTCATTTTAAATTGTTATTTGTCAGTTGTCTCCACGTGTTGTGTTTTGTTAAGTTCGAGTTTTTGTAGGCAGGTTATTTTGCACTGCTTGCCTGATGTTGCCTGTCTTACCTCGGAGCTAGACTCATGTTTTGGGACAGAAACTTTAGAAACTGTGAACTGTGGAACTGGAGATGGGGCGAGACCAGTGTCCATGTGGGAGGAGATTTCTGTCATTTTCTGAATCTGGAGTGACCAACAGAGTTCAGCATTACAACCTCAGGAAAATTTTAAGAGCTGGACTACAAGTACTGCAAACAATGACACGGTTATCAAGAGATTCGCCTTTTTACAGTCATTATGTTAAAGCACTGGCAAATAATTTGACTCATTCTCAACATTTTACTAATTTCACAATAATTTCACATTAGTCTGTCATCATCGAGGACGCCTGGGAGTCGTTATTGTGTCTCAGTGAACATCTGGAAGTCATTAATAAGTCTACGTGGACACCTGGTCCTGTTATCGGTCTCTTATTGTCTTTATGTTCCATTATCATCTGATATGTGAACACCACAGGGAGATTAGCTCTTACGTGTTTTGTGTATTTTTCACTGTTGTGATACAAACTAAATTACCAATTAAAATGTGTGCATTTCTTTTTCCATGTAACAACTTATCAAGAAGGGACAATAAGAGCAAATCTCTTGGTAATTTAGTGTCTTCGTCACTCTGGAGGCCTAGCTAACCTGAGGCAGCAGCAGAGTTGGTTCAGGTGTTAACTCCTGAGCAGTGGTAAGCATTTGGCCAGCCTGCACTCTTGTTGTTGTCCAACCAGCTTCATATTGTTGATCGGCAGCCACCGTGGCTGCCTTTACAGCCTCTGCCTCCTCCTCCTCTTCAGTTCGACCGCCCTCGACATGCACAGGCTGACGGACCCGAGCGAGGTCAACGGCGGCCACCACTGTGGCCACCGCCCCGGCTCTTTTTCCTCCCTCAGCCTGGAGACACAACCAGCAGCACATAGATCTCAGGACATCCATGGCAGCACCAGGACAGTGGTACAGAGACAAACAGGTGGACCAGGCCAAAGTCTACATATGTCCTCAACTTGTTTTAACAAGTAGTTCCCTCAAATTAATAATTCTAATTTAGATCATAATAACTGTCAGATTCATTCCATTTGTTCTAGTTTAAAATAGTCTCATTCAAAGACTTTATTCTTCATGGATCACCAACTGGTGGGGGCAATGACTGAGGCCAGGAATTGTTAGTTTTAGCTTTAGCCTCACGCTGCTTCCTAACTGTGGGCGATGAATCATCAGATTGTTTCAGTGTTTTCCAGTGAATATGTTCTAACCTGCTCTGTGTGTCAGTGAACAAACAGAACATCTCTAAGAAAGGTTTTCCGCTGCCAGATCCAGATTTAAAGAATAACTTAAAGTCATCTGAGGGCTTAAGTTGCATTTTATCAACATTTGATCCTTGGCACCGTTCTGTTTCTGTAAAAGCCACACTGTGAGTATTTGTACACAAACACCAGTGTCACTGTAGTCTTTAAAGAATACAGTTTACATAGTTCAATGTTTAAACAGAATTTCTTCATTAATGAAGTAGATCAGAAACGTATCCTTGTTTCTGGAAATGATTCAGATCACCATCCAGATGATTGGATTAAAAATGTCATGGACAGGATGCTTGTGTGCGTGCAAATGGACTCAAGTCAACATTTAAGATCACCCGATGAAGACAACACATGCTCAACTGCTGGACATGCAAGAAAAACAACAACAGTGAGACTGCAGTTGATCAAAAGCAACATGAACAGGAGAAAAAGTGCTGAAAATGAAGAACTGTAAGGTCAAAACCACAACCTGGTGGCAAGAAAACTGAAAAAAAGTGTCAGATGAAAATGCTGAAAAAAGATGGTGGAGCACTCGTGACAGACGACGAGCTACCTGCTCCTCCGGCTGAGGGAGGGTCGAGCAGAGGTCTCGGTTCAGATCATGGTAACGCTGCTCTCTGTGAATCTTTTTATCAGACAAACTGGGTGAGTTATGAACTCTGAATGTTTCTTCAGTTGAATCAAGGCGGAGGAGTCCTCCGTTTGAAACGGGTGACAAGTCCTTGTGATTAAAGACAGAGGACAGATCTGGGCAGACGTGTGACAGACTGAAACACATCTTCTCCACCGTGTCTTCATCACTTACATCATCCGCTGATATTTCAGAGTCTGGCTCTCCTTGAAATGACAACATCGAGTCAAAGGTTTCACAAACACCCTTCTGGAGGTTACGGTCACTTGCCACCTCCTCATGGCTTGGAGCATCATCTCGTCCCTCTGCATTCTGGGTAAAACCCATGTCATCTGGTGTTCCAGACGATTCTGAATCCATTTGGACAGTTTGAGGCTAATAACCAAACCACAGGATTAACTCCGAGCTTCATGAATGCCAAACAGTTTTCATCAGACTTGAGGAAAAAGTGGCACAAACCAAAAATCGAAGCGTTCGACACAAAACGTTCATACTGATTTGAAGAGGATAGATGAAATGAAAAAGAGTAAACTAAAGGATTAAAGGTAGAGATTTCAACCCAAACTTTACAAACTCATTGACCCTGAGGCTTTCTGAGTCACATAAGTTGTGAAATACAAATTAACATCAACGCCACAAGAGGACTTTCCAATATTTGGGTGTTTCTTCAACTAAGGGCATGTTTGACTCTGAAATGATATTATTGTATACATTTGTTATTATTGTTATTTGATATATTGTAGTGGAATACATATTTTTACATATTTTTCATGAGCATCTTATTTTATACTATTCTGATGATTCTCTACGCTTCTATATAAATTTCTACCTTTGACCTGGAGCTCCTGTGACATCACCAGTTTCCCCCCAGAGGATCAATACAGTAATTCTGATTCTGATTCTGAACATACTGTTTAGATCAGCTGGATTACATCACAGTCTCACACAAAAACTGGCCAGTTTCCAAAATTATTGTTCCAGTCAGTCACTGACTCACACAAACACGTGAAATTAGGCTCCAGGTTGACTTGAAATTGTCTCCATGGCAACACAAAGTTTTTATTGCAACACCT
Source organism: Lutjanus erythropterus (assembly GCF_056507025.1). Lineage (NCBI taxonomy): Eukaryota > Metazoa > Chordata > Actinopteri > Lutjaniformes > Lutjanidae > Lutjanus > Lutjanus erythropterus. Next base: position 43,175,258 of record NC_139324.1, read on the forward strand.
TGAAACTATTGCAGAAAAACAGCATGTCTGCTACATTAGCTCTGACTCAAATCACTAATATCTGATATTCAACAGTAATATAAACTTATTTTAAAGATGAAGTTCAAAATATTGAATTAATAATGTGTTTGGTGATGACACACAATAAATACTCCAGAAGAAAGGATCATCTTTAACCGTTTCTGGTCTTCAGGGTCACCTGGTGTCGGCTGTGTGCTCACCTGTTAGCTTCTGTCTCCACAGGAAGTACATTTGTTTGGATTTCAAAACAAAAGTTAACTATGGATTTTATTCAGCGTAGCAGCGAGGACATAAAAGTGTGGGACAGACACATTTAGATTTACTTGGTACATTATAATAATGCTATACGCTAAAGCACTATATACTGTGCTTACCTGAAATCATTTGACTTGGCTTAATCAATAATTTTAATTTCATTGCAGTTAAAGAGTATATGTGATTTTATTCCAAATATTTAAGCTCTAAAAACCTCCAACTTTTCTGTTTATGAACTCTGCCTTGATTATTCTTTCAAGTTCTGTTGACTTATTTCGGTTTACAGTGTGATATTTATATGAAACAATTTAATATGAAATGATGTCAGGATGTAATGTTATTTAAACTCGAGGGAGACCACAGGTGGAAAAACGTGGTGTTCGGACCCATAAAATGCTTCATGATAAATTTTATTAAATCACATTATTTAGTCTTTATTTTGTGTCAAGATGTTTAATGACACTGTGTTTATATTTATCAAAGAATCATTTGAAAAAATTAACATAAATCTAAAATTTCACTGCCTGTAGGTGGAGAAACACCCATTGAATATATAGTGGTTGGTCTGATGTCACATGTCATGGAGATAAAACATTCGTTAACTGGGACTGCAGTAAAAAGAATTTCATATGAACATTACAAACAATCCAGAAAGTTAATATAAAAAAAGTTTTGGGTTGAAAAGTGAATCCAGACATAAGGCACGTGGAACGATGAACGTGTTTGTTATTCTCTCATCCAGCTATGACTGTCGTTGCCATGGCAACCCTATTGCTTTCATCATCTTCACCACGCTGCCTCTGAACGTCGGTTAGTCAGACTTTAAACAGTGAGACAGAACATCAAAATTGTACTTTTGTTTTGGTGAGCAGAACATGAGGATCCACGAACAGATGAGAGAGTTATGAAGGAAATTAAACATAAAACATAAAAACACAATAAAAAAGATGTTGTTATGTTGTTTTGTTTACATATTTGACTTGAGGCAAAAACTAAAGTTCAGGATCGACGATCAAGGAGCAACTTGTTCAACAAGAGGATGGACGGTCTTTCTAAAAACAAAACTCACCTCCTCTAAAACTTTTAAAATACTAACGTAAAAAAAAAACAACTGAAAAATGAGGTAAAGTAAATTAACTTTGAATAAAGCAAATCAACATGTGGAAGAAATCAGTCAGTTTGAACTTTAAACTTCCTGAAAAACTTGGATCCAACATGTCCGTCCTCCAGTTTCTCAGATTGCTCCGTGGATGAGTCGACCACCAGATGGTGGTATGAGCCCCGCCCTCCCGCCCTCCCGCCCCACGCGAGCCCCCACCTCACCTCTTTGACCCCGGTGACCTGCTGCTCCCAGCGCTGCTCCTGGCCCAGCTGAGTGACAGTGGTCATACTGGTCATGGTGGTGTAACTGGCCTCCGCCATGTAGTCTCCCTGTTTCCATGGTGGCAGGACGTCGGCCGCGGCGGCCGCCGCCACCTGCTTACGTGTGGTGATGGGGGACTTGACCGGCCTGATGGGGGAGACTGAGAGTCTTGAAGTGGGAGAGGCAGGCCTGGAGACGGGGGAGGGAGGTCACGTTACAGGCCTGTAGGGGGCCAACCTCTGACAACGCCGTCACCCCGCTCGCTCAGCTAAAACCTCCACAAACTAAAACTTTTACTGTAAATTAATAAAATTCTGACATAAAAGCTGCTACAGAATTAAAATATTACAGCTATTACAGCTCTACCCACCTGACAGGCGTGGGCGTGGGCGCCTTCACATGTCTGACGGGTGACGGTGACTGCTGGCGTCCTGCTGCCACCTTGGCGACCAGCGAGGGCTGCGTCGGGGACTTGGACGTGGGTTTGGGAGGAACTCTGGGTGGAGTCTTGTGAGCCAGCTGCTGAGTCAGCTCAGCGGCCCCCTCCACCTGCATCTCCATCATGGCGGTGGCCTGGAAACTGGCCTCCATCCTCTGAGGATGG